>NC_091478.1:19119179-19283875 GCF_036971445.1 Narcine bancroftii
CTTTGCAACATACATTCTGTATCAAACATTTGATGCAGACATCAAGCGGGAGAAAGGTATCATGTTTTCTCAGGCCAGGTGAGGAGAAGGAAGGGGAGATTAGTGTATGAACAAAGGCCATTACACTTGTTGATAGCAGGCAAGGAAGTGAGCAGTACACATAATGCTAGGGGAACGCAAGGGGTCAAGTAGCATCCATGGAAGGCATTCACTCACATCCCACTTTAAGTAATGCCTATGCTATGCCATCAGTGCTCTGTGATTAGTAAGGGATTGCTTCAGGTGCGATGCGAGTGGGGGAAAAAAAGGTTGAGAACCAATGCTCTCGACCCACTGAAATATTTTGCTTGAGAAAAATTGGCATTGGTCCATTTCCTTTGGAGTTATGAGAGTGTTCACATAACGAGTCAATTAGGTTCAATTAAAACAGTGGTTTTCAAACTTTTTGTGTCCACTGCCACATCATCTTAAGTAATCCCTTGCTAATCACAGAGCACCGATGGCATAAGGGCCTATGGCATAGGTGCTCTGTGATTAGTAGGGATCACTTCAGGTGGTATGTGAGTAGAAATAAAAAGTTGGAAAACCACTGCAATAGTCAAATTTTTTCACAGTGGGCGACTGGAAGTGACTTCCCAGTGGAGCAGGGAATGAGAGAAACTGCAGATGCTGGAAAAGAATGGAGATTTTCTCTTCTTTTCAATGGGTCTTCACCGAGAGCATCACACTGCTCCCTCTCTCATCGTTACTGGTCTCAAGCTCTCCCAACTTGTGCTCCTCCCCCTTTCCCCCACCACCCTTTCAATCTGACATCGGCCCTTTCCTTGCTATTCCCAATGAAGGGTTTCGCCCGAAACATCGAGAGTCTATTGCCTTCCATGAATGCTGTCTGACCCTACGAGTTCCTCTGGAATTTGGTGTGTTGCCCTAGATTTCCAGCATTTGGAGACTCTCTGGTTTACAACTGCTGTGGGAAAGGGGACCAAATGATTAGTCTCATTAGACCATAAACCTATTCATCCCTGAATATATGCAGTTCTTACATTTTTGCAATCATGGGGCAAAGAGGAGGAGAAATGGTCCGTAATGTCACATTAAGATTAGTGCAATTTTTCTTCCTTAAGTGAAGGTACTTCACCATAACATAGGGAATTGCGATATTTTATTTATTATTAAAATCTCTAGTCAGGACTTCAGCCGAGCTGGAAAAAAAACCTATCGGCTCACTATATACAGCATGTAAGTTAGCAGTCAGTCTAAGGCACTGGTCCCACAGAACCATTACAGAAGAATTCAGATCCACTGTTGTGCAGTGGAGTCTCCCCAAAGAGATTGTATTGGATAAAGTTGGTGAAACAAAGTGGGATCAAATATCGCTTTCTGTCTCATTATCAGCCAAGCAGAGAAGCCGAGAGATTAGTATGTATAAGGAAAGAGGCTCTAAAAAGCAATTCTAGCAAAGTTGCTCAGACTCCGCTGTGAGGTATTGACTCCCAGATTTTTGAATGAGTAATGGATCGATTTCACGCTCAGTAAAATGTAAAACTCCTGCAGAGATGATGATGCATAAGAGGACTCAGGGCATGTCTGAGTTGTGCTCAGTTGAATCTGGATGGAAAGGTGAAAGGAAGCCAAATGAAAACAATGTAATCATTACAGATCTTATAATAAAAGAAGAGCTTCAGATTTATGGAGTAATGTTCGTGCGCTGAGAACATAGGTCGGCGGGAGATTGTGGGGATAGGTCTTTCCAAGAATAATCTCGCAAGAACATAAGAAATAGGAGCAGGAGTCGGCCATTTGGCTCATCCAGCCTGCTTTGCCATTCAATGAGATCAAGGCTGATCTGATGATGGGCTCATCTCCACCTGCCTGCCTTTTCCCATATCCCTTAATTCCCCTATCTATTGAACCTTGTCTTAAATACATTTACTGAGGTCGCCTCCACTGCTTCAATTGGCAGCGAATTCCATAGATTCACCACCCTACTGGAAAAGCAGTTCCTCATCACCTCCATCCTAAATCTACTACCCTGGATCTAGAAGCTAAAGTCCCTAGTTCTAGTCTCATTCACTAATGGAAACAAGTTACCTACCATTACTAATCTATGACTTTAATAATTTTATACAGTTCTGCAGGATCCCTTCTCATTCTTCTAAATTCCAGCGAGTACAGTCACCATCAACACAATCTCTCCTCAAAGGCTTCACCTCTGAAATCAACCCGGTGAGCCTCCTCTGTGTCGTCTCCAAAGCTAGTACCTCCTTCCCCAAATCTTTCTTCTTCTTTCTTTTTCTTTGGCTTGGCTTCGCGGATGAAGATTTATGGAGGGATATGTCCACGTCTGCTGCAGACTCGTTGGTGACTGACAGGTCCAATGCGGGACAGGCAGGCAGGGTTGCAGCGGTTGCAAGGGAAAATTGGTGGGTTGGGGTTGGGTGTTGGGTTTTTCCTCCTTTGTCTTTTGTCAGTGAGGTGGGCTCTGCGGTCTTCTTCCAAGGAGATTGCTGCCCGCCGATCTGTGAGGCGCCAAGATGCATGGTTGGAGGCGATATCAGCCCACTGGCGGTGGTCAATGTGGCAGGCACCAAGAGATTTCTTTAAGCATAAGGAGACAAGAACTGTATGCAGAACACCGGATGTGGTCTAACCCGTAGCTCGTACAGTTGCAGCATAAACTTCCTGCTCCTAAATTCAATCCCTCTGGCGATAAAGGCCAACATTTCATTTGCCTTCTTGATGGCCTGCAAGCAAACCTTTTGCGATTCATGCACAAGCACTCCCAAGTCCTTCGGCATCTCAGCATGCTGCATTCGTTTGCCATTTAAATAAAACTGATTTTTTTCATTTTTCCTCACATTTTCCAACAATGTACTCTACCTGCCAGCGCCAGCACCCCCCCCCCCCCCCCCCCCCACTCACTTAACCCATGTATTTCTCACTGCACTGCAGAATAGGTGAGTGTTTCAGAGAGAAAATAAAACCATGAGGGACCACTTGATGTCACTGCAAGGGAATAATAAAGAAGACTTGAGTTTGAATATATTCCTGAAATGAGCCCTATAATTGTTGACGAGTTGGCAATACTGAGAAGAGCCAAGAGGTGGTCCCTTCAATGTGTCCAAGATGTACTGTTCACATCAACATTTGTTGAGTCTCAGCACAGCAACACCAAGGGTAGATACAAAGACAGAAGAGAATTCAAACACCAGTTAAACTTACAAATGTGTAAATATAGTTATTCTTGTTTCACTCTCTTTTAAAGGGAGAACCCTCTGTTTGATGTATTTGACTACGTGTTCATCAAATAAACTAGACTTGTCTTTAAGATCTCCGTGTTTCCCACACACTCCAGAGGGCAGGAGGACAAAAGACTATTTCCATTACATGATTAATCAAAGACCGATTTCCAACAATGCGCAGGCAGAACCTGGTGCCTAATGATTTGTTTTATCTGTGGTTATGTGAGTAAACCCAATGGTTCTTGGTCAGTTGCTTATCTTTCTCTTCTTCTTCTCTTTGGCTTGGCTTCGCGGACGAAGATTTATGGAGGGATTCGTCCATGTCAGCTGCAGGCTCGTTGGTGACTGACAAGTCCGATGCGGGACAGGCAGGCACGGTTGCAGCGGAAAATTGGTTGGTTGGGGTTGGTGTTGGGTTTTTTCTCCTTTGTCTTTTGTCAGTGAGGTGGGCTCTGCGGTCTTCTTCAAAGGAGATTGCTGCCCGCCGAACTGTGAGGCGCCAAGATGCACGGTTGGAGGCGAGATCAGCCCACTGGCGGTGGTCAATGTGGCAGGCACCAAGAGATTTCTTTAAGCAGTCCTTGTACCTCTTCTTTGGTGCACCTCTGTCTCGGTGGCCAGTGGAGAGCTCGCCACTGACGCTGGGAGGCAGGCCTCTTCAGTTGCTTATCTTCTTTTCTTCTTCTTTGGCTTGGCTTCGCGGACGAAGATTTATGGAGGGGGTAAAATATCTCTTGTGTAAACCACATCTCACATTATGTTGGTTTTTGCTACGGACCAGTTAATCATCATTTCAAAAAACAGAGAAACAATTTGAATCCACCATAATGGCTGTCATTTAATGGAATTTCCCTCTTTCCTTCCCTGTGGGGGTCACTCTCTCCACGCTTGGATGTGTGAACCAATATATATGGCTCGATTGGAGTAAAACCCATGACATAAACTCGAGCTCCAAGCAGAGCATGATGATAGATGAGAAACACACTCAACCGAGAGAGCAGCACATTATGTTTGGCCTTGCTCTCAATTTAAAGGAATACTCTGTTGGCATTGGGAGATCTGTTCAGGCAAATTCAGTGCAAGTACTGACAGACAAAACGTGGTCATCAGGTGCAAGGTGCTCTCACCTTGATTGCAGAGTGTGGCTATGAGTTGTACAGCAGGGAAACAGACCCTTCAGCCCAACTTGCCCATCCTAAGTTATCTCCCCAAATTAATCCTATTTGCCTGCCTTCAGCCCATGTCCCTCTCACTCTTTCCAGACCATGTTCCTCCCCAAATGTCTTCTAACCTTTATGATTGTAGCCACGTCTACCACTTCTTCTGGCAGTTTGTGCTGTATGCCCACCATCCTTCGATGCCCCTCAAATTGCTTTTAAATCTTTTCCCTCTTACTATCAATCTCTACCCTCTAGTTTTAGATGACCCTATTCTGTGGAAAAGACTCTGACTATTTTCTCTATCTATGCCCCTCTAGATTTTATAAACCTTTTTATCCCACCCTCCACCGAAGACAGGAGAACACTGTTTCATTGGGTTGTACTTGTGCAATCAGATGACAATAAACTTGATTTAAAGACCCAATAAAGTAAAGAGTGGACAACAACATGAATGTATCCCCTGTACGCACTTGTTAGATGAATTCATTTTATTTTAAAAGATTGAAAAAAATTTCAGATCTGACATCCGGCCAACTCAGATTTGTCTAAAGTTCAGAGTGTGCTTAAGTTAAGTGAGATTTTTTTGCAGCCTTTAGCTGTTGAGAAGATACTGCTGGTATCTATTACTGGGCGTGAAATTGTTGCCCTCGTCAGCTAATTAAATTAAAATTTTAAAAACTTTGGGTGAACTCATGCCCTGTACCGCTCTCTCCTTAGAAGTCAATATCAAGTAGACTTTCAGCATCACTTAGCACAAGATGATTCCAAGCAGTTCACAATAGATTTCCACCCTTTACCCCAGAGATGTCGCCATATTCATAAAGAAATGCCATTTTGATTTAAGCAAGGAGAGGAAGGTCATACTGAATAAATTATAATTTAACAGAAAATATAGTAATTGCTAGATGTCTAAACATAACATTTGAAATTATTAGGTAGTCAGGCAATAAGAGAGCAAGTCAGAATTGCTGTAAGGTCCTCGATCAGCTCTGATGAAAAGTGATTGATCTGAAACATTAAAGTTGATTCTCTCTCCCTCTCCACTGATGCTGTAAGAATTTCCAGCATTTCCTGTTTCTCGGTTTAAATAGTGGTTTTATCCCCTCTTGTTTATCTTGCAATGACAATGAGGTGCAGAGTTTTGTCTGTTCATTGCCTTTCTCACCCAATGGATATCCTGATTAACATATCACCTTTCGGGGGTGGGGGGGGGGGGAGAGTAATTAAGAGTGTTGTGCTGTATTGACTGTCTCAAATCCTCCTCCAAGGTAAATAAATAGTGTGACTCTAATGTCATCAGATCTGCAACCTTTAACGAGTAATGTAAAATGCGAGCTGAGTGCCACAACATACATTGTTGAAGTCATTGACCTCCAGGTTAACTACAGGGGAATGGCAGAGTGGCCTTCAAGTACATGTAACTAGATGGATCGATCAATTTCCAATTATTACCATGTTCCCAATCATGCTGAAATGAATGAGTCGCTGTGACTTAGATTGTCAACTCTCAAATATTTGTCAGGGCAAACTCATTGGCTTTTCTCGATGTTTTATTTAATGCCGCTGGTTCCAGTGACAATGGAGGTCTCTGTGATCATTAATGTGGAACAGAATGGCCTGAATAGTGAGGTTCTTCGATCAGCCTCCTACACACAAACAGGGCCCAGTGTCGCACTCAATCAACATTTCAGCAGAGGTTGGGAATTGTTTTTTATTGCTTCAGAAAATAATTCATCTTTCTTGGTAAACAAGGGAGCACTTTGTGTTTCTACCCAGGAGGAGGTTAACTGTTCCATTTGTTGGGAGCATCCTGCACTTTGAAAAATTTTGCTCTGATTTCAACCAATCTTTGGTCTGATGAGCAAACTAAAAGGCAACAAGTCGGTTGCATCAACTAACAGGTTAATATTATCCTCTAAATATTTCTCAGAAGATTTCTTTTGAATACAATTAGCATAAATCAGTTGGCTGTTTTGATATCCATCCTGCATTGTGTTAACTGATCGCAGCCCAGTCTGGAGTAACAGTTATAAGAGGAAGTATCACACCAGGTATATCAATAATTTTCAAAACTATATCCTGAGGCAAGGAGACAGAAGAGATTCAAGAAAACAGAGAGGGGAACAGGTAGAAAATAGCCATGGGGTGAAATCTCTTTTAAAATAATAGGCCCATTTCCAATAAAAGATTGGCATAATTAAAAGTGAGCATCAAATGGTTTTGATTGTCTCAAGTTCAGTGAAATTCTTTCAGGAGGGAATGGTTTTCGTTCTTAGCAGCTTTGACCTTTTTTTTAACTCCAGTTCTTCAACTCTGTGCTGAGGTTTAACTGCCTCAGGTGGTCAAGCAGGCCATTCATCGCCATCTTCGTGAGCTCACAAGGAATAAACAACGGTCCTGCCAAATAGTAAAACACAAAAATGCTGGAGGGAAAGAATAAATCGTAGAGCTTGAGGGGAGCAGGGAGGGGGAGGAGTAAGAGAGGCTCTCACAGAACTCCCTTCGAAGAGGAGAACTTCTTCAGGGAAGGCATCCCTCAAAGAGATTTTTCAGTGGAGCAACCAAGTGGAGTGAAGCACAAAAGTCTGCCGATGCTGTGATTATCATAAAAGCACAGAAATACGCCAATGTTTTTGTGTTTTTACAACAATCGCCAGATTTTTGTGTTTCTCTCGTGCCATTGGTGCCTACTTCCAGAAATGAATGTAATTTTTAAAATTTAATTTGGGGATACAGCACGGTAGGAAGCCCTTCCAATCCATGCTACCCAAGTACACCTACTAATCCCATACATCTTTGGAACACAGGAGGAAACCAGAGCACCCAGAAGAAACCCATGTGGTCATGGGGGTGGGGGAGTGGGAACTTATAAACTCCTTACAGAAATTGGCGGATTGGAACCCTAAAAAATTGTCAAAGTAGCAATCTACGCTGTTTGCAGAAAATAACTTATTTTTAACAGCCATAGCTCAGGTTTTAAGAGCCACTGTTTATCAAAAGTAAATAAAAATAGGTAGGAGACAGCAAGGGACATTGAATGCTTTCTTGACAAATTCCAGTTGACTGCAGAACTTACTGCTACCTACTGAAGATCTTCCTTCGCTTCTCAGACTCATATCCAACACTTAGGGCCATGAGAGATACCAGATTGAAACATGGAGTTGGCTTCAGTGAATTAAGTTTATTGTTAGGAGTATGGAAAAATAGTGAGAAGTGTAGCTTTTGTACTCAATCCACAGAACCCCCCCCAAAAATGTGCTTTCCAATGCAATTTTTAATTTTCAAATTTCCCAGAGTGTCTCATGGTAAGCACATAACAAATTAAAAAGTTCAAATTCAAGTTGACTAACATCTGACTACATTTCCAATCAGGCAAAATAGTGTTTCTCTGGACCACAATGTACATTTATAAACATAATACACAGTCACAGTATATATTATTCAAAATAATATATAAATATTTTGGGATGATTTACAGTTACAGGATGCTGTCATCAATCTCACAGACTGTGGGAAGAAGCTATTTCCCAGCCTGTCAGTCTTGATTTTGATGTTCCTTCTATATGGTGGTCAGAAAAAGATACTACATACAAGATGGAAAGGGTCCTTGATAATTAAAGCCATACATTGTCTTGGTTAATAGCTGTCCTGTCTCCTGGTTCCTCCCCTGAGTCAGCACCATGCTCTTCCTGATGAGACCACGGTCATGTGCAAAATCACAGATGGCAATGCGGAAGCGTACAAGAGTGAGGTAGATCAGCTTGTTGAGTGATATCACAACAACAACACTGCACTCAACATTAGCAAAACTAAGGACCTTATTATGGAATGGAAATCCAGAGAACACAAACCAGTCCTCATCACGGGGTTAGCAGGGGAGAGGGTCAAGAACTTCAAACTCCTGTGTGTCAACCTCTCTGAAGATAAATCCTGGGGCCTCCATGTCGATACAATCATGAAGAAGGCTTGGCAGCGGCAGCAGAAGGAATTGCCTCACATTCTCTGATCTTGGCCCCTGCTGAGGCTGTGAGAATGCGTCCCCTCGACTCATGAGGCACTTGTGGAAATTTGGTACGTCACCAAATAATCCTCCAAATTTCTGGAGGGATACTGTGGAGAATATTCTGATTGGTTGCATCACAGTCTGATATGGAGGTGCCAATGCACAGGACAGGAACAGGCTACAGTTAGTAGTGAAAGAAAATATCCTTGACTTTGGTCGTTCATGATCTCACACTCATGAATTTTCCTGCTGAAGGGAGGAGGGGGAAGAGAGTAGGAGTGTGCTGGGATGAGTCCGTTCATCAGTGACAGATTAAGGTATTGTGGGCCTGTAGCATTTATTTTAAAGGGGCTCCAAATGGTGCTGGCTGGTGCATGCATGGTCCTAAATATTATCAGCTGGCACACGTGCGGTCCTAAATAGAGTTGGCTGGTGCAGATGCCATGAGGGGGAAGTGTGAATGTGGTACTCACCCACCCCCCCCCCACCCAAGATAGTTTCTGACGCTGACCCTGCATGTAAGTTTGAAATAGTCTTAATTATTCTTAACAAAATGATGCTAGTTTTCTCAGATCACTATATGTTCAATGATTACCAGTGGCATATCTGGGGATCATAGCACCTATAGCAAGCATTGAAACTGTGCCTCCCCTCGTTAAACATTTAGCACTTACTTCCATTGATATTGTGCATCCTCCCCTCCCTTTAAAACTTATTTATGCATTTTGTTGAAACAAAACCTACTTATGGCAATGGTGGTGGTTGGTAGCAGGCTCAATGCTGGAGCAATGGCAGTCTTCGTTCCCCATAATCCCCCTCGCAGCTGGAACTGCTCTACGTTTTCCCTGGCACTGGCAAAGGGGGGGAGGTTATGGGGAACGAAGACGGCCATTGCTTCCGCATTGAGCCATCGCCGCGTGCTGCCAGGGTGGCCCTGAAGCGGCCTGATCAGATGCCATAGTGGCGGTCTGGGATATTACTTTCGCTTATACGTTAATATGTTGGCTGCTATTCTGAGACCGTGGGAAGTGCTGATGGAGGGGGAGGGTGTCTGAGCTGCCTTCACAGCTCGCTGCAGTTTCTACAGCTGTTCCTGTACCACACAGAGATGCACCTCAACACTTTCAGTGGGGTGGGAAGAAGGACTGGAGGTCAAGGATCATGGAGCCTTGATAATGTCCTCCCTGATTTCTTTGAAAACAAGCAGGGATATATTTCAATCTGTTCTGAATATTTATACACCTGCACAGATGATAAAGTGAAGACAAATTTTGCAAAGTAGGGGAAATAAGATTGATGGGGAAAAGGCAGGTAGGTGGAACTGAGTCCAAAGCTAAATAGCGAAGCAGGATTGATGGGACAGATGGCCGACTCCTGCTCCATTCTTTTGCTCTTATGCTAACCACCGAAAAATTGCTCCTTCTGTTTATGTTATCATGCAACATTCCACACACATTAACCACCTTAATGAAGACAGCTGGAAATTATTCATCAAGAACCTTTTGCACATTCGCCAAATGCAACTTGCTTCTTTGGTCTCTAATAGCCTCTTGCTCTTTCTATACTTTCAGAAGATGTTTTAGCCATTTGCTTAATTTTGGCATCCATTTACTCACATATTTGCCAAAGCTGCTGTAGCGGTCGCATTGACATTGTTGCAACCCCAGGAGAGTCTAGAGCAGAGACTCCTCCGAAGGGTTCAACTGCCTGGTCCTAATGCTAGAGGCTCCGTACAGGTTTAAGCGCCTGTTAAAGAAGCCGACTAGGTTTTTGCATAAAATCCTACAGTCACGGAGGTCTGCGCCCAAAGTGGCAGCGCCTGTGCTCAGCCACAGCCACGGGGGTTTGCAGACTCTGGTGGTGCAGCGGACAGGCATGGGGCACTAGAAACGAGAAGAAAATTGCTGTTGAGAGGGAGGAGCATAGAAGATGACCCAGTAGACAGTGACCACAGCGGCAAGCCGGCGAAGGGCTCACCGGCTGAACAATCCTACAGGACGGCGACCACAGCGTCTGAGGGACCCACACAGGGCTCCGGGTTGTTGGCGACCTGTGGTCAGGGGGGGACCTGAACGGGCTGTGGGATGCTGGATATTGGCTTATGGGAACCAGGTATTGGAGCCGGGATTCAAGAGGGTCTGTGGTCAAGAAGCTCTCCCGAAGGGCACTGGAGGCTTCTCGATCGTGTCGGAGGTTTAGATCTGGAGCTCAGGTTGCCGGTGAATCAACAGGAATCTGGCCAGCAGCAGAGGTTGGTGGGAGCAGCCGGAGGGGAATCCACGGACTCTCAGTGACTCTGAAGGGACTCCCTTTTACTTCTCTTTCTCTCATACTGTAAGTGGTGGGTGGGGGGAGGGGGGGCAGACCTACTAATGGTGACTCTGCTGGCCTTGTAGCAGGTAAAAATTAAAGTATATTACATTTTTAATATATTATTACATGACAATAAAAGGAACCTTGAACCTTGAATCTTGAAACTTCTCAGTGAAGGCTATTTTGCAGTAAATAAGAAAACGAGCTCGATCCAACTTCTAAGATTTTCATTGCAGAAAATATGTTAAAACCTAAGAACATTCTTAAACCATTTGCTTCCTACTAAAAGTATTTCTTGACAGTTTGAATGATTTGTCACATTGATATGCATTATTAACTTCTGCTTACGCACAATGCTGTGAAGATATTAGTTTGAACTATCGGACTGATAATTGGATTTTTTAAAAATCAGAAACATTAACATTCAAATGTTAAGCGACTGGAGTTCTCATCTGCATCTCCTGAAGTAAAGTCCAGATTCCACATCAATTCCTCTTTATTTATTACCAAATACTTATTTTCTTCTCTGGATTGCAGAGTCAGTTTGTTTACATTTCTTTCTTTGTTTACATTCTTCTCTTTTGAATACTTTCCTTGGTTCTTGAGTACCGTTTAGAGTTACCAATAAGTAGAAATTCTGCCTTGCCCACAGGTAAAAGAATCTCAGGGTTCTACATGATATCATGTATGTACTTTGACAATAAATTTGAACTTTGTAAAAAATGTTCTGAAGGTTGAAACCTAAAAGAATAACGTAAATAAGGTTGAAACCTAAAAGAATAAAGTAAGAGTGGGGATAAGAGGTACAGTATCAGAATATCATAAATGCTGGTAGACTAGGACAGCACAGAACAGGCCTTATGGCCCACGATGTTGTGCCGAACTCTATAAACCTACTCCACCACCAGTCTATGCAACCCAGCCTCACAGCCCATAACCTTACATTTTTCTTACACATGAGTCATCAAGTTCTGTATCATTAATCTAAAAGCCCAATGAGCACTAAGTGGAGTGAACTATCTACCTTTTAGCTCTCAAGGATGGAATTAAAACAGGTATGATTGAGATTTCCTTTTTTGCACCCCTACATTACTGTCTGCATTAATGGTCTGCATATGCCAATAAATCCTCACAAGCAGCAATTAGTGAAGGACAATCCTCTGGGGATGTGGGTTCATGATTAACAATAGGCCCTTTCATGCCAAACCTCTGCCTGGAGGCCGGCTACAAACTACAAACTACAAAATACAAACTTGCCTTTCGTAGATTTCAGGCTGCTCTTGCGTTGCATTCAAGTTCGGTGCCTCGAGGCATCCTCGGATCCGATGGAGGTGGGGTGACCTTTGCCATAGCGCCACCTGTCATAAGTATGCGGCAGATCAATAGCTATCTTCTCTACCCATAATCCCCCACAGCTCTGAGTTTTCCAGCTGCATGGGGGATTATGCGTAGGGAAGATGGACATTGCTCTGCCATGATTTGAGCCCGCTGACGAGTGGCCCTGAAGGCTGAAGCAGCGTGGCCCTGAAGGCCGAAGCAGCCTGGCGAGGTGCCAGAGTGGCTGGTGGGGCCCGCACAAGCCACCCCCTGCAGGCTCCCACCCTGACTGCTCCAGCCAGCTGCCCTTGCCCTGACAGCCCCTGCCGGCCACCCCTGCCCTGACGGCTTCCACCGACTGCCCCCACCCTGACGGCCTCCTACGGCCACCCCTGCCCTGAGGAGCTCATGGAGGGAGGGGGTGAGTGGGTGGGAGAGAGAGGGATGGGTCGCTGGCTGACGGCATAATTGCAATGTCACCAGCCCGCCACTAGCCAGCTGCTTGCAGTGGCTGTACATTCATATGAGGCCGTGGAGCGCAGCGCTCCACCCATTATCCTTCCCAGAGATTTTTCACTGCACAAAAGGGCCTAATGTCAACATTCTTATCCAGTTGCCCAAATTTCAACTGTAAGCCAAACAGAAGTGTCAGAAGACAACTAAACCTAGCTCTGACATCCTGCTTGGTATGTTACGCTGGGGCTCTTAGGTTATAAAAGAAGGCTCAGTTGATAACCAGTAAAGAAGATGACAAAAACAGGCCAAGAGAAGCAAATTAAAGCATTACAGACCTCAGCCAGATCCGTGAAGGATCAGAGAAATTCTCCAGCATTACAGAATTTCTTTGGCTTGGCTTCGCGGATGAAGATTTATGGAGGGGGTAAATGTCCACGTCATCTGCAGGCTCGTTTGTGGCTGACAAGTCCGATGCGGGACAGGCAGACACGGTTGCAGCGGTTGCAGGGGAAAATTGGTGGGTTGGGGTTGGGTTTTTCCTCCTTTGCCTTTTGTCAGTGAGGTGTGCTCTTTTCATAATCTTTTCATATACAAGTTATTTTCTGTCAACAACAAAAACAAGCTAGATTCTAATAGCATCAATGATCTGACAGGATGCCCCAAAATAAATCATAGGAACAAACCTGAAATGAAACTTGATTAAGAGCCAGAGATTGAGATTTGAGGATATTAAGGCAGGAGGGAATTTCAGAAGTTGGAACCAAGAAAGATGAAGACATATCTGCTAATGTTGGAGCAATGAAAATCTGGGATGCACAACTGGGAAACCACAAACTTACAACAAATTGCAGAAAAGTTGCAAATGCAGCTCAGGCCAGTGCTGAAAATAACTCCCCACCACCACCCCCCACCCCCCACCCCCCACCCCCCCCTCCATTGACTCCATTTACATTCCCTGCTTCCCTGGGGAAGCATCCCAACCTGGTCACACGCTCTTCTTCTTCCTCCTCCCCTCAGGCAGAATATACATGAGTTTGAAGTCGCTTCACCAGATTCAAGGACATTATCAGGCCACTGAATGGACCTTTCACAAGCTAAATGATGCTGCCCTTACATTCCTTCAACAGGACCTTTTCTCTGTAACATTATACTCTACACATTGGTTTTATTTTCACTACCTGTTGTATTCAAGGAGAGATTGACTTGTCTGGAGACCATATAAAACAATGTTTCTCACTGTGTTTCAGTAGACATCCTAATAAAAAATTCAATACAATTCAATTTAAGTATCTGGGAAAGTTGTTGAGATGTAGTAGATAACGGAAATTGGGAGGTGCAATGACAAACTGACATTTGAATTGGCATCCTGGGCTTTGACAGCTCTAATTGGGAGCTTTCTGCTGTTTTAACCCCTGGCCCTTATGCCTCCAACTATTCCATCCTGATGGAGCCAGAATTGGTCACTTAAAATGTCCACTCTCATGATGTCTCCCTGTTTCAATATGAAGTCAACTGAACCTAAATCAGTGATTCTCAACCTTTTTCTTTCCACTCACATCCCATTTTAAGTATTCCCTATGCCATTGGTGCTCTGTGATTAGTAAGGGATTGCTTAAGATGGTATGAGGGTATGAGGGTGGAAAGAAAAAGGTTGAAAATCACTGTTTTAATTGACTCGGTATGTGCTCAGTTTCATAACTCCAAAGGAAATGGGCCAATGACAATTTTTCTCAAGCAAAATATTTCAGTGACAATTGGGTCTAGAACAGTGATTCTCAACCTTCCCTTCCCACCCACTTCCCACCTTAAGCAATTCCTTACTAATCACAGAGCACCGATGCATGTCTTACTTAAAGTGGTACGTGAATGGAAAGAAAAAGGTTGAGAACAACTGACTTAAACAGAAGAATCTTGTTCAGTCATTCATCAGTAATAATATTAAGGGTTTTAGAAACAATAATATCAAAATAATAAACAGGCATTTTACAGAATGATTTAAAAAGACAGTTTTCTATCACCCTTGTCCTTGCTTGGGTTGTATGCAACACTAAACCCATCCACAATACCACAGGCAGGGTGCCCCAGGCAGACTTTCTTGGGTTAATCTTTTTTTTCTCCTCTGCTTTGTAGTTTGTGAGGAAACTTCATAATTTATTCTTCGCCTCAGTTCATTCCTAAAGATGTGCAGAGAATATTTGCCTTGATGATGACTAATTCCACAGAAGGGGCTAACACCACAATCTATTCAGAAACAGCCAGCACTTCCTTAAGCAAGCCAATTGCAGCATGAATAATACATGCACACATTTGTAACTGATTCTTCAGCATCTCAAAACTGCTGTCATTGTATGTTTGCAGCACATACTAGAAAAGGAAATGAATGAGAGGAACATAGGATCAAGCTCCTTGAGCTTGTTCCACCCTCTGCCATTGTGCTCTGTGACCCAAAACCCCTTTTCTGTCGTCATACCTCGATGAAGGGCTCAGGCCCAAAACGTTGGTTATAAATGTTTGCCTCCTGTGGAGGCTGCAGGACCTGCTGAGTCTATTCAGCAATCTTGTGTATTTACTACAATCACAGCATATGCAAACTTTCTTGTTTCACACCACTTATCTGTCTTTGCTCGCTAAATAACTTATGCTCGCAACATTCTACCCATCTCCGACCTAAACAATTGAACAATCTTCAAAAAAGACTTAAAATGTTCTACCACCCTGTGTTCCTGAATGTCATTTCTGAAGCCATGTACCTAATTATTAAACTCCCTGGTCTGGGCTGCTTCTCAAGTAGAGATTTTTTTTCTCTCTGTAGCTTATTGGTTCTATATAACATTTTTCAAAATTTAATCAAATCACACCTCAACCTTCTGAACTCCAGGAATATGATTGTTTCATGTAATTAGTTACCATTTGTTGTTATGCCAACCATAAAAAAAATCACATTTCCATTTATCCCTCTTTAAACTTGGAGTTCTATGTTCTCCCAAACCTACCAATCTCTTCACTCCTGTAAAGCAACATTAGGTCTGATGTGGAATTTGTATCTGATTACATTTAATTAGTTTGCTGCAGGTGAAAATAACAAGGTCTTAAAAAAAGTTATGGATTTATTTGCAAACCTACATTGTTTTAGTTTTACTTTGAGAATTTGAGTGCCTGTTGATGAAAATGAGCACCAAGCTAATCAGGCGGATGGCTTCCCATGTGCCCACAATTCACTTTCACCGGCTTCAGAAGGTCAGAGGTCAGAGTTTGGAGAGGTTCCCCCCCCCCCTTGCTTTCATTTAAAAACGGAGTAGGGAAGCAGGGTGAGGATCAGAGGGGGCACTGAGTTGACAAAGTCTTTGGGTACCTTGTCTTCTATCTGTGTCATTGTCCATCTGTGATATTGGCTTTTTCTTTCCTTCTAAAAGTGGAGGAAACATGACATTTTTGTCAATTAAATGCAGCACATGATATAACTTTGTCGCATCATACTTGCTGCTTTATTAAGCATGATTGTTCAAGCAACTCAAATTCCCTATGTAGATTCAAGGAAGACTCTTCATTTACATTTAGAACTCCTAACCCCACCCCGCCTTCTACTTAAATACTACCTGCTCCAGATGAATCTAGTGAGAATTCAATCCTACAAGTTATTCACCGAGTTCCTGACTGTAGCTCATCTTCTCCAATGGTTATTCTCCAGAGTTGTTGCAACTGATTATCTCCAGGATTGTTGCCTTGATTCTACAGCCAATGCTCTGGCTCAATAACTTCCCTAATAAGCATTTGTTTCCTTTAATTCCTTCAAATTCTTGCTGGCTTCCATAATCATTTCAGTCACTCCATCAGGTTTACCTTTGTACACTTTCCCAGAATGTCCCTGAGACACAGTATCCCAAAAATTGCTTATGCACATCAGAAAGTCCTACAGTATCTGTTCTCCTCCATATTCAGGGATAATGGAAAGTTCCCAAGGTTGTAAATCCGTCTTAGCTGAAAAGTTATGGTGTCTGTGCTCCTATACTGACATAAAGCAGATGTGCAAATGTCAGCAGGACCTAAACTCACACAGTCTCTCTCGTTCTCAGAACATAGTAGAACACAGTGTTGTGCCAACCTAATAACTTACTCTAATTGCCTAGAAATTCTCCACTGCATAACCCTCCATTTTTCTCCATTCAATGTATTTAAGACTGTCTTAAAAGGTCCTAGTGTCCCTGACTCCATCACCGTTGCTGGCAGCACATTACATGCACCCACCACTCCCTGTGTGAAAAACGTACTCACGTCCAGCACCTTAAAACTGTGCCCCCTCATGTTAGCCATTTCGGCCCTGGGGAAAAAGCCTCTGACCATCCACACGATAAATGCCTTTCATCATCCTATACACCTCTATCAGGGCACCCTTCATCCTCTGTCACTCTAAGCAGAGAAAACTAAGTTCACTCACTCAATGCAGCTCAACTTGTGGCTGGACACATGGTGTAAGAAGGAGGGCTTCAGGTTTCTTAATCATTGGGCTCTCTTCCAGGGAAGATGGGACAAGCTCTGATGGGATGGAAGGGGACTAATATCCTTGCGGGGAGCTTTGCTAGTACTGCTCCAGTTGGTTTAAACTAGATTTGCAGGGGGATGGGAACCAGAGTGCCAGAGCAGATAGAGGAGTGGAGGAGGGAAAGATTATGTGAAAATTCCATGCACCATTAGAAGTGAACAGGTTGAATGTGGTGGAAACGTTGTCAGGTGCATCTATTTCAATGCAAGGAGTACAGTAGGAAAGGCAGATGAGCTTAGAGCATGAATTGGCATATGGAATTAGAATATTGTGACCATTAGTGAAACTTGGTTGCAGGAGGAGCAGGACTGGCAGCTCAATATTCTGGGCTTCCATTGATTTAGACACGATAGAACGGGGTGGGGTGGGGGGGACGGGATGAAAGGGGGAGGTGGGGCATTGCTCATCAGTGAAAATATCATAGTTGTGCTCAGGCAAGACAAACCAGAGGGCTTGTCTACTATATGGCTATATGGGTGGAGCTGAGGAACGGAAAAGGCATGACCACGCTTGTGGGGTTGTATTATAGACCACTCAATAATCAGTGAGAATGGAGGAGTAAATCTGTAGAGAGATAGCAGACAGCTGCAGGCAACAGAAAGTTGTAATCACAGGAGTTTATCCCTTGAAGATCAGAGTGGTCGGCTTTGTATGGAGCCAAAAAAGATATGGAGGAGATCTTAAATGTTATTTTCAATCAGTATTCACTCAGGGAACAGGCACAGAGTCGTGGGAAGTAAGGAAAACAAGCAGTGAGGTCACGGCAACTATACGGATTAAAGAGGAGGAAATGCTTACAGCCTTAAAGCATATAATAAATCCCCAGGGCGTGACAAGATATTCCCTTGGACCTTGAGGGAAGCTAGTGTAGAAATTGCTGGGGCTCTGACAGAAATATTTAAAATATCCTTAGCCATAGGTGTGGTGCCAGAGGATTGGAGGGTAGCTCATGTTGTTCCATTATTTAAGAAAGGTTCCAAAGCTAACCCAGGAAATTATAGGCCAATGAGCCTGATGTCAGTATTAGATAAATTATTCAATGGTGTTCTAAGAGATCAGATATACAATTATTTGGATAGCCAGGGATTGATAAGGGATAATCAACATGGCTTTGTGCGTGGTAGGTCATGTTTAACTAATCTTATAGACTTTTTCAAGGAGGTTACCAGGAAGGTGGACAAAGGAAAGGTGGTGGATGTTGTCTACATGGGCTTTAGTAAGGCCTTTGACAAGGTCCTGCATGGGGGGGGTTTAGTCAGGAAGGTTCAGACACTAGGTATTCATGGTAAATGGTAGGGTACTGAGGAATACAGATCAATAATTCCCTGAAAGTGGCATCACTGGTGGATAGGTTTGTAAAGAGAGCTTTAGGTATATTGGCCTTCATAAATCAAAGTATTGAGTTCAGGAGTTGGGATGTTATGTTAAAGTTGTAGGCCAAATTTGGAGTATTATGTGCAGGAAAGATATCAATAAGATAGAAAGAGTGCAGAGAAGATTTACTAGGATGCTGCCTGGACTTCAGGAATTGAGTTACAGGGAAAGGTTAAACAGGTTAGGACTTTATTCTTTGGAATGTAGAAGAATGATGGGGGATTTGATAGAGGTCTTAAAGTTATGAGGGGGATAGACAGAGTAAATGTTGATAGGATTTTTCCACTGAGGGTAGGTGAGATACAAACCAGAGGACATGGGTTGAGGCAGAAAAAGGAAAAGTTTAGGGTGAACATGAGGGGGAACTTCTTCACACAGAGAGTGATGCAGGCACAAAATCTTCCTAATTTTTTCTTCTGCACATTTTACCCTTAAGATCTTAAAAACATTCAGTCACTTTGGCCAGGCTTTTGGCCATTTGTCCCAATATTCCCTCTTTGACTAATGGCCAATTGCGATTGATTATTTTTAAAAATGGCGGTGCTCCTGAAGCTGTTGTAAAGGCAGATCTGGTGTAGATCTATGGAGAGGATGGAGTGGGGAGGGAAGACACAGCACTCCCACTGGGGTCCAAGCGTCCAGTCTGAGGGCACTGGAGGCTTCCTGATTGTGTCTGAGATTTGGATCTGGAATTCAGGTTGCTGATGGTTTGGACTGAAGGCTGTGGCTTCAGGAGCGCTGGAGGCGAATCCATGGACACTCAGTGACTCGGAGGGGGGGGGGTTGGAGGGCTCTCATTTGCTTCTCTTTCTCTGACTCTAAGGGGCATCAGGCAATTTCTGTGGATGGCATATGTTTGTCTGCCTTTCAACAGACTAAAGGAAACCTTGTGTAATACAGGTATTTGTTATTCTGTTTTATTACATGACAATAAAAGAATCTTGATCTTGAATCTAAATGACTGGAACAGTGTTATATAAATGCAAATTGTTGTGAACACTGATCCAACTAAGAGAGGCTGGTTTTTTTTCTGTTAAATATACAATGAACCCATTCAATAATTTATTTGCCACAAGATTTACTGAACTATTCAGAAGCAATGTAATTTTTCCTTCATGTTCTGAAATGTTCATTGACTCCTTCCAATTAGACTAGTTGAAAATATTTGCATGTTTTCAATCAAAGGATCACCCAAGTAATCAACAATTTGCAGAATGGCTTTAAAAATGCAAGTACCTTGTTCCCATTTTTGTTTAGTTTTACCATTTGTTTCCTCATTCTCCTTTTCTTGCAGTTTAAAGATAAAAAAGGAAACATGGGAGAAATTATGTTCTGGAACGATGAGAAATACAATAAATACGAGGCTACGTATGATACAATATAATTGGTTACACAGACTATACATTACACCGCAAAAGTTAAATAAATGGACCCAACAGTATCTGATAGATGTTTTCGATGTAAAAAAGAAATGGGAACAACAATTCATGCAATCTGGACATGTGAGAGAGTAGAAAAATTTTGGGATGATCTCAATCAGATATTAAATAAAATAACAGAAAACAATATACCAAAGAATCCAGAGATCTTTCTCCTAAGTAACATAAAAAACAAAGAATTTGGAATTGATTTGGAGGATGCACAAAAAAGATTTGTTAAGATAGCCCTAGCCATAGCAAAAAAATATATTATGTCAACCTGGAAATTGGAAGATAATTTGAAAATACAACTATGGTATATAGAAATGAATAAATGTATTCCATTAGAAAAAATAACATATAGTTTAAGAAATAATATTGAGATATTCGAACAAGTATGGGAGCCTTACATTAAATACAATAGCGAAAACCTACCGGGGACAAACATTACCTAAGTTGATGGAAGGAGAAGGAAAGAAAAGAATGGACTCAGTAGAATTTCTGGTGTATTTTTGTTGAATGACAACATTGTCTGACTGGTTTAATGCAACCTAGATTGTATACCTAAAATGGATGAGGGGGGGGGGTGGGGGGGGGGGGGTGGCTTGGGAGGAGGGAGGGGGGGGGGAGAAAAAGTCACTGTATATGGGTGAAAAAGAAAAAGTGTATATCATGGCTAATGTGATTTATGGTGTGAAAAATAAAAAATTTTTAAAAAAATGCAAGTACCACAAATTATAGTAACAATCCTTCCAAATAATTCCAAAGAAACCCATGCTCTAGTTACAGTGCTGCCATATCCAGTCCCTGCATGGATTACAAACATTCTGCCCAACAAAGTTTTATTTATAACAATAACAAAAGTTCATTTGTTCTTTTATTTTGCCCTCCATTCTCGTCATAAATTCTACTCCATCTGATTACTTTTAAATAATCAAAACGCCAATATGGTGCAGAAAGGCACTTGAATCATATTGATTACTGTAACAACCTCACTACTTTCTGGAACATTACCTTTGCCTAAGAACTTCCAGAGATTCTTTTACATCTTCATCATTCACAGAGATAAAAGCTACAAGCCAATCAAATCATGCAAATCTCTTCTTTTTTTAATATATCTCGAGAAGACTACACAATTAGTTGGTTGTCTCCCGCGGTTCAGCAAGATGAAGTTACAAACATAAAACAAGCTCCTTAAGGATGAGCTGTCATGAGAAGATTTAAAATTAAAGGAAGAGTAAATCAGTGTAACTTGTAATTTGCAAAACTGTCTTGGTAACAATGTGGGGAGGTTGACACTGGTAGAAGTAGAATATTTTTAGAATTCTCTGTTTTTTCACTCTTCCCCAATAACATTGCTTATAAACTCGGCCTTCAGATTTCTGATTTATTGTAAGAGAACCTACACGACATCGCATACAACCCTGAGATTCTTTTTCCTGCAGGCATGGCAGAATTGCCACTAATTGGTAGTGCCAAAAAAAAAACTGTATGCCACTTATACATGTAAACAAATAAAGAACTGTAAACAGATAACAAATGTAAACAAACTGACTATGTAATAAAAATGAAAATCAATAAAATGCACAAGTAAGAGTCCTTTAATTGAGTTGGTCGTTGAGGAGTCTGAAGGTGGAGGGATAGCAGCTGTTCCTGAACCTGGCGGTGGAGTCTTAGGGCACCTATACCTTTTCCCTGATGGCAGCAGCCACAATATAATAAAAATGTGCATGGAAGTGAGATATTTTCCAACCATCCAGAGCTTTAAGCCACAAAAGAGTGGAGGAAGAGATGGTCAACAAATTGGCAAGGAGTAATATGGTGATAAATAAATTAAATATTAATGACAGGACAAAACTCAATACTATTTCAAGTTCCAACATACACCAAACCAGCATGTCTGTCAGTAGTAGCAGTATAATTCATTGCCAGCACCTCACTGAGTTCAATGCAATGGGTGAGGTTCCTTATTAGTGCAAATTGGAAAATTCACCCTAAGGAAAGATACGAGATGTGTAAAGATCCCTGTGATCCATACCGCATTTGGCCAACTTGAATAGCGTTGAGAGGGGCACAAATCGAGAGTCCGGCCACTACAGGACAGAGATGATAACGGTGGCCAAAAACTCTTGAAGTTAGTGGAAGCAAGTTGAAAGAGATAATGGAGGAAGGGAGAGCGTTAGAATCTAAAGGTCACTCTCTTCATTCTTGCAACTGGAGATAGCAGGATTAAGACAGGAGCAAAGAAATATAGGGATGATATTTCACATGAGGAAGATAAGCCTGCGGTCTCTCATAATTTTCTTTCTAGGAAAATCTGAAGCCTATCCTTATGCACTTCTCTTTTTTTTTTTAACTTCAGTAGGTTAAAAATTGTATAAAATATAGGGCAACTTATCACAGACCCCACCATTGCCATAGCTGTAAATAGAAGTGGACAGAAGTAGACAACAGGACTACTGTGATGAGGGCATCTCTCATAAGAGAGAGAAGCAACTTTCTTACAAGGTATGTCAGGTCCATAAAGTTAAAAAAAAAACATAGAATAAAGAACAGACCCCCACAGAGAACAGCCCGTCAGTACCTCTAGGTTTAAGAATTGTTTCTTTCCAACAGCTATCAGGCTCATGTACCTGTCCTTGTTACACTAATCATGTTCTGCTCAAACACCACAAAAGGCCCGTCTGCACTATTGGAACTCCATGCTTTTTTTTTTGCACTATGGTAAATGAATATTTATTATTTAATCACTCTTTTATTTACTATCTCTTATTAATTTAATTCCATGAAATACCTATCTCTCCACAGTAAATAAGAATTTTGTTGTACACGTATATTTTACAATGTATGTGGCAATAAACTTATTAACATTATCATTCAGTTCATGCCAAACATGGTGCCAAATTAAACTAAATCTCTTCTGCCTACTTATGGTCTATACCCCGCTATTCCTTGTATTCTCATGTATCTAGAAGCCTCCTAAATGTTGCTATCACACCTGTATTAATAATAAATATGCCAGCTTGATAGATGAATACATACTGTTAGTGATGTATTAAATCTGATTGCTCCTTTCTGAATGTCATGGTAGAAAAGAAAGAGGAGGTGTTGGGGTTGTAATAATAATTGTGTCTTCAACGTCCACTAAATGGAGGAACTGGCAGTGGATTGGGCAAAATAAGTAAGCTTTCATGACTGGGTGCAACGGAAAAGAAAGGATAACATATACCTAAAATTTAATTCACAAGTTTGGCTATGGAATTGTAGAAATTTAAGGAACATGAGACCATTCTGTCCATTGTATCCATGCCAGCCTAATTCTGACTATCTCCTTTTCAGGCCTTTCTTTCCCTCATGGGTATCTGTTTTTGTGCTATCTTGCACTGTAGAAATGTAGAGCCCATAGCAAGTTATAACCATTCTGAATGCTGTGTTTGGAGCATGGGAGTGGATAATATATTGTGGTCCCCTTTCATCCAGGGGAATTTCGATGGCACTATCCTTGATCTCAGAATTGTAAAAGGTTCTGTGGTCATACAACTCGATATTTAAGGAATTCATATTTTGGCCTTTTATCTATTTTTGACAAAATAACTTTGGAATTACATGCACAATAAATTGGACCCACAGCTCTTGGAGGTGTCATCAATTCTATAAAATTATATGGTCCAGTGCTGATATCAAATTGATTAAGGGAGACACCTTTATATGCAAGTCATATATAACCAGCATAATGCATTTCAAATGACTTATTCGACAGTATCTACAATAATCAAGTGGCAGAAAGACTATACTTTCTTTCTCCAGTTGTCCAACCAATGAAATAGTTTATTCATCTGGTCCCATAAGTCACCTTTAAAAATGGGAGCGGAAACAATTTTATTGTTGTCATCTTATATTTCAATCCATTGGTTTAATTACAGGATACCATATTGGATTTGTTGCTTGATTACTTTGGTTGGACATGTATTTAGTCTATGAGAGTTCTTCTCTTTTACCTAATTAAATATTTCCATAGAATTTATGGATAATATGTATCATCTACTTCTCAATTTACATTACATTTCTTTTTCCCTGTTTATTATAATTCATTGTAATTTTTTTTATACATCTACCATTTCTTGTTTAATAATAATGAGATTTAACCATCATGTCAATTAGGAAGGAAATTGAAGCATAAGAACCAAGATGTATTCGGTGAAAGCATTCAAGATTGCAAAAGCAGGTGACCTGTACATGGACCGCATGTCACATAATTCACCACAGTGATCTCGGAGGATCTTTCCTGGACCCAACACTCTAATGGCATCATGAAGAAAGCATGTCAGCACCTCTCCTTCCTCAGGAGTTTGCGGAGGCATCAGAAACCCTGGCAAATTTATACAGATGTGTGGTGGAAAGTATGCCGATCAGCTGCATCATAGTCTGGTAAAGGGGCACCAATATCCCTGAGCAAAAAGCCCTCCAAAAGGTAGTGGACACAGCCCGCAAGCAAAACCCTTCCCACTGTCAGAGATCAGGACCAATCATCAAGAATCCACACCACCCAGCATATGCTCTGTTCTTGCTGCTACCATTGGAGAAGAGGTATAGGTGCCACAAAACTCGCACCACCAGGTTCAGGAACAGCTGCTCCCCCTCCACCATCAGACTCCTCAACATCAAACTCAATCAGGGATTCATTTAATGACTCTTACTTTTGTACTTTGATCATTTTTTAAAATTCTGCAGTTTGTTTACATTTCTTTATCTGTCTACATTCTTTATTTGTTTACTTGTGTGTTGAGTACAGTTTTTTCTCGCATTACCTATAAGTGGTAATAGAATCTCATATATGTAGTCTGTCAATAAATCTGAAATCTGATTACAAGCCTAAAACAGTTTCAAATCTACATTCGGGGAAGATTTTGGGAAGAGCATATTTACCCTTGAAAGTTAGATCATAGCTCAAGATTGAAACAATCTTATACTTGAAGAGACAAGAATGGAATTGACTGGAATGGAATGGGAGAAATTATTGATTGGTAAATCCATGAATTAGCAATGGGATAGATCAAAAAGGGTAAGTGTTAGATCACAAAATAAGTTTATCATCTTCAATAGTACTTCTGAAATGACAGGACCACCATTTGTGACTGATCTGTCAATATCGAAACATGGTAGAGAATCTCTATTTTTCATGAATGGTGCTAACTTTGAGTCCATTCTGCTGTCCAAATTGGGGATTTATGTTTGCATACAACCACCATTCTTACCCACTAAACGCCAATAATTCTTACATCTGACTTCAGTGATGGTTTCTGGTACTCAAGATCTAGCTGAGTGAATGAAAGTAGCACATATTTTCTAGCAGAATTTGGATAAGCTAGTGTATTCATTGCCAAAGCAAATAACAAGGCTGAATGGAAGTGTGAACCATTTTTTAAATTTCAAGTAGATAAAGCCGATTCATGCTCAAACAATGATATATTATCTTCAGGGAAAATAGGAGAGCTTTAAGAAGATGCACAGTCATTTCCTCAATTAGCAGACACTACTAAGCATATCAATGATATAAAATATATTGCAGCATGGAGACAATAACCAATAGAGGAAATTAAATGATCATAAAATCATTCCCCAGCTTTATATTTGCAATTGGTCAATTTTCATTAATTATTCAGATTCAATATTTTTTCCATTATACAAAACCTATATCTGTTTTATATTGTTTTGTTTTTCTAGACAATGAGATTGTGACAGCGTGCATTTTCACCGTTTATGTGTTCAGTCACACAATACCCAAGAAATAATCTGAACAGGATACATAGTACAAAAGGTACATTTCCTCCCAGACATTAAATTCAAAACACAAAACGATTCCATGGATACCAGAAAATCTTTGGTTCCAGCTTTGCTGCTCCATATGAAGGTTTATTCTTACGTAATCCTTCCCTCACCATTTCTATCACCTGCTTACTGACTTATTAACCAAATAGAATGACAAGTAGGACACTCCATTGTCTTCAACTGCAAACATTCCCCCGTTGGTTCAGTTGCTAAATGTTTGGTTGACCAGAGCTTCGCAAACTGTAGAGGTCTTGAGTAGCATCTTTCATTGAAGACAACCAAGTATTTCAACAAGAATCACAGTCTTGCTCAAGGCATTCACCCTCCTGAACAAGAGTGAAAGGACCCACTATTTTTGCTCCTTCTCTGCTACATCGAGATAAGAGCTAGATTGGATCAGCACGTTGAAAGCCCAGAGCGATGGACACATTAGCACGGTTTCCTGGAAAATTACCAATGCCATCAACACAACCTCTCAATTAAGTAACTTCCTAGCTTCTGAGACAGTAACCTCCTTACTTATCTTTTTGAGGAACCTCTGCCTTCACCACAGAAGCCTCACCGCAACTTTACCTTGTGCTCTTCAGACACTCCACACTCTTAGCTGGTAACAGCGTACCATGGGAAATGAGAACTGGACATGCTGCTGTGGGCCCCTTTATCGAGTCTCCTGACATTTCAAGTTGGCGACTTTTCATCTGATGAAAAATCAACATGGAAAGTTAACTTTATTAAAGCCAGGCCAGTCGACCATTTCCAGCATATCTTGTTCTTATTTTAGGTTTCCATTATTTTGTTTCTGTCTATCTGACACGATGAGAGATGGTAAAAAAAAAATTGATTCCATATTAGCCAAACTATAATGGAATATGTACTGAGGGGGCAAGTAATTCAGGAGGCAGAATGCAGACTTAAAGAACAACACAAAAAAAAACATTTGGCAGAAGTTAATTACCATACAAATAGACTGGCACTCCAAGATGTAGCTTTGACTATGGTAGAGAGAGACAAATCTTTTACTGGAGGAACAGCCTTGTGCTTAGTGCCCTTTTATAGTAGCCTGCAAGAGGCATGTATGGGCACAGGCAGAGGTCACATTTTCCTTGAAGCAGAGTTACCAAGGTAAATGTCTTCACATAGTTATGTCATTTTATGTCCTACAATGTTGTCTTAAAAACCCTTGCAGCATTAAGATGGTGCAACACTCAAGCAAGTATTCTCCACTCAACATGAAGGAGCATACGTGGCAATGCTGTGAACTCTGGACAATTTCAGCCACTCATACAAAGTAAAAGGTAAAAGTACCATTATTGTCACATAATATTGTAATGAGATTGTAACATACATGAAATTCTTTAACTTTTTGTCTACTGTAAGGCCACTGTCCAGCGTCCCTCACAGAAATCAACAGCACCTGTTGTTCCAAGTACTGACCAGGCCTGTGCCTGCTCAGCTTCTGAGATCAAACAATTTCATGCACATTCATGCTATGCTATTCTGCCTAATCCATCTGACTACCAGTCCTCCTGTGAGATTAGAAATATTGGACGATCTGTGCTGTGAATACAGATTGAGAAGACTCAGTCTGGTACTTCACAAAATAAGATAACAATTTTGAGTCAATTGAACCTCAATACTCTGATCCAATCTTTCTTCTATCAGAGGAGCCTGAACAGTAATGGCTGGTACTTCCACTCTTTACCAGGATAGTGAGTGCCTTCAGCAACATTGTGATTCTTATTGATGAACTTGGTTGTCTTCAATGAATGATGTTACACAAGATTTATACACGCTTTTAAATGCCTTCATTCTACTGGTTAAATTTATGTGCTCTCTTTGCCTTGGGCAGAATAATATCATATGCTGCTTGTACAATCCTTATGCTCACACGTCAATAAAGCCCAGGCTGTATCACATTTTGAGTTGGGCCCCTTTATCGAGCCTCCTGAATTATTTCTGCAGACTCGATAAAGGGTCCTAACCAAAATGTGGACTCGCCATTTCCACCCATGGATGGTGCAGTTTCTTGTTTGCTCAAGATTCCAACAGCAGCAGGTCTTTGTGTTTCCAGATTTGCTCCTAAATTGTTTCTAAATGTTTTGTTTTATTATATGTGTAAAAATCTAACTTTTTTTTCCTTTCTCACTTCTATTTCACTTAGTCCAATCCTCCTTTCATCTTGACGAATGGCTGAAGCCCGAAATGTCAGCTATATTTCTTTATCACCTATGGACGCTGCGAGACCAGCTCAGTTCCTCCAGTGCTTCTGTGCTTTCACTCCATTTCTTCTGTTTCCATTTTGGATTAGGTTTAATTCCCGTTCTTTCCTTTACCATTGTTTTGCGTTAGTCCTTTGTCCAACAAATTCCCAAGGTCACGCATCTAATCTTCTGCTGCAGTAGATCAGCGCATGTCAGATTCAGTTTTCAAATGCCCTGGAACTGGATGATGAAACAAAAAGGAAATCAGGATAATGCAAATATCATGATGCCCGGCTCCAGCATGCTCTGACTGTGGATACTATTGACGAATGAACTGTAACAAGCAACTTGCAGCAAGCACTGTCCTGCCGCTGGATACTTGCATATGTTCTCAGCTCAGCCAAATAACATTGACCTGGGCTTTATTGATATGTGAGATTAAGGATTGTACAAGCAGCATGTGTCCTTACTCTGCCTGAGGCAGAAGACAGCACATAAATTCAACCAATTTAAAGAGTATATTTCTCATTTCAACAGTCCCTGCTAAATGCCAGGACTAAGCTTTCACATTTTACTCATCATTCCTCCAATCAACACTGCTTAATACCACTCCTGATAATGCCACTCGTGCAAGAGGATAGAGTTGAGTCTGAACATCAGACTTATTGGAAGTATAACATGAAAATCTGTAGACACCGTGGTTGAAGTAAAAACACGAGAAACTCAGGAGGTCAAACAGTGTCCTTTATTCTTCTTTGGCTTGGCTTCACGGACGAAGATTTATGGAGGGATAAATGTCCACGTCAGCTGCAGGCTCGTTTGTGGCTGACAAGTCCGATGCGAGACAGGCAGACACGGTTGCAGCGGTTGCAGGGGAAAATTGGTTGGTTGGGGTTGGATGTTGGGTTTTTCCTCCTTTGTCTTTTGTCAGTGAGGTGGGCTCTGCGGTCTTCTTCAAAGGAGGTTGCTGCCCGCCGAACTGTGAGGTGCCAAGATGCATGGTTTGAGGCAATATCAGCCCACTGGCGGTGGTCAATGTGGCAGGCACCAAGAAATTTCTTTAGGCAGTCCTTATACCTCTTCTTTGGTGCACCTCTGACACGATGGCCAGTGGAGAGCTCACCATATAACACGATCTTGGGAAGGCGATGGTCCTCCATTCTGGAGACGTGACCTACCCAGCACAGTTGGATCTTCAACAGTGTGGATTCGATGCTGTCGGGCTCTACCATCTTGAGTACTTCGATGTTAGGGATGAAGTCGCTCCAATGAATGTTGAGGATGGAGCGGAGACAACGCTGGTGGAAGCGTTCTAGGAGCCGTAGGTGATGCCGGTAGAGGACCCACGATTTGGAGCCGAACAGGAGTGTGGGTATGACAACGGCTCTGAATACGCTTATCTTTGTGAGGTTTTTCAGTTGGTTGTTTTTCCAGACTCTTTTGTGTAGTCTTCCAAATGCACTATTTGCCTTGGCGAGTCTGTTGTCTATCTCGTTGTCGATCCTTGCATCCGATGAAATGGTGCAGCCGAGATAGGTAAACTGGTTGACTGTTTTGAGTTTTGTGTGCCCGATGGAGATGTGGGGGGGCTGGTAGTCATGGTGGGGAGCTGGCTGATGGAGGACCTCAGTTTTCTTCAGGCTGACTTCCAGGCCAAACATTTTGGCAGTTTCCGCAAAACAGGACGTCAAGCGCTGAAGAGCTGGCTCTGAATGGGCAACTAAAGCGGCATCAGACTGCTCAAACTACAGGGGAATCACGCTGCTCTCCATTGCAGGCAAAATCTTCGCTAGGATTCTCCTAAATAGAAGAATACCTAGTGTCGCCGAGAATGTTCTCCCAGAATCACAGTGTGGCTTTCGTGTAAACAGAGGAACTACTGACATGGTCTTTGCCCTCAGACAGCTCCAAGAAAAGTGCAGAGAACAAAACAAAGGACTCTACATCACCTTTGTTGACCTCACCAAAGCCTTCGACACCGTGAGCAGGAAAGGGCTTTGGCAAATACTAGAGCGCCTCGGATGCCCCCCAAAGTTCCTCAACATGGTTATCCAACTGCACGAAAACCAACAAGGTCGGGTCAGATACAGCAATGAGCTCTCTGAACCCTTCTCCATTAACAATGGCGTGAAGCAAGGCTGCGTTCTCGCACCAACCCTCTTTTCAATCTTCTTCAGCATGATGCTGAACCAAGCCATGAAAGACCTCAACAATGAAGATACTGTTTACATCCGGTACAGCACGGATGGCAGTCTCTTCAATCTGAGGCGCCTGCAAGCTCACACCAAGGCACAAGAGCAACTTGTCCTTTATTAGAGCAAAGGTAAAAGTACATAACCGACACTGTTTTGCCTGCTGAGTTTCTCCATCAGACTTAATAGTCTCTTTAAAGTGTTGCTGTAGCAGTACAAACAAAATAGAATAATCAGACTAAATCTTAATAAAGATGACTGTTAATGAGATATGTAATTCCCTACATTAGGAAACAAAGGTATAACTGGATGGATATTTCAAAAGCTGGCTTTGAGTGAGACCGCCTGTTTGTTACAAGTTTGATTCATAAGAATAATTGACAATCACTGGAGAGTGAATCTACACTTTGCCACCATTTTATCCCTTTCAAAAACTAAAGGAGTCTAGCAACAATACTACAGTGAAACGTCATCCAAGAACAAAGGCAGCATGGTTAGTGAAGCAGTTAGCTCAATGCTGTTACAGCATCAGCTGTCTATAAGTAGTTTGTACATTCTTCCCATGTCTGCGTGGGTTTCCTCTGGGTGCTCTGGTTTCATCCTTCAAAAATGTATGGGTTTGTAGGTTAATTGGTGTATTTGGGTGGCACAGGCTCATGGGGCGGAAGGGCGTGTTACCAAATTGTATCTCCAAATTAATAAAAATTAAATTAACATATTTGTAACAATACGACTTTGTGCATCTCTCCTGATGACAACAACCTCTCCCCAATGTAAGCAAAATGAAGGGGGAGGGAGAGAAACACGCATCCCTATGTACATAACAGTGCTGAGGTGGAGATGGCAGAGAGGTTCGAGTATGTCACCAACTACCTGTCCTGCAACAACATCAATGCTACAACCAAGAATATGCACACATATAATTTACGGGTGTCTAAAATTGTTCAGCAATCTCACCACCTGTGGGAAGAGGCTGTTAGGCTGTTCTCCAGCCTGACAGTCCTGGTTTTTTATGCTCCTGCACCTCTTGCTAAAAGGTAGTGTCTCAAAGATACTGCAGGCTGGATGGTAAGGAACCCTCGATAATGCTCTGAGCCCTCTTTAAACATCACTCCCTGTTGATACTATTGATAGAGAGAAGGGGGACTCTAGTGATCTTCTGAGCAGTTTCAATCTCCTTCTGTATTGACCTCTGATCTGATGCTTTGCAGCTACCTTACCACACTATAACGCAGCCAGCCAGGGCACGCTCTATGGTGCTCCTATTGAGAGTTTTCAGGATGGTGGCCTGCAGCCTTGCCCTCCTCAACCTCCTTATGGCGTGTAGGCACTGCTGAGGAAGTGTTGAGGGTCCAGGATAGGTCATTGTTTAAATGGAACTTTGTTCCTACTCACCATCCCCGTGATCTACTGGGATTGCCATTTGAAGAGGGCTCGCAAAATTGTTGAGAACCCCTACCACACCAGGCTGAGAGACAGCTCAATGACTGAATGACTTGCTCGTGAAAACCCGTCGAGATCCCACTATTCATAAAACAATATTTATTAATGTATGTATTTATTTACGTGCTGCATTTGTCTCAATGTGTGTTATGTCTGCATGTGTCTTTGTGAGTTTTTGCACCGAGGAGCATAGAACACTGTTTTGTCCGGTTGTGCTTGTACAATCGGATGATAATAAACATGAACTTGAGTTTGAATCTCATCAAAAACCTGTTACAGGAAGGTTCCAAGTAGCCCACTGAAATGAAGGAAAATGTTTAATTTATTTTTTTAATTTTAAATTAAATTTAAACGTAATAACTCATTACAGACAGCGTGGGATTCGAACTCCAGTCCCGATCGCTGGCACTACAACAGCACTATGCTAACCACTGACATCCCTGAGACACAGCCATCAGAACACAAGCCTCAGTTTCTTTTTCTAACATCATAATGTCACTCAGCGATTTCCTTGAAGTGCCATATCTGGGTATATAGAGCTAAGATGATGTACATAACCATGCCAAATCTGTCATGAATTCCATGCATTTTCTTTCTTCTCTACCAGATTAGTGCTTTGAAGCCTTTATCCCATTAAGTAGCAAAAAATAGCTTAAACACTTTACTTTGTACAATTCTGCCTATTTACTTGTTCTTGCATGAGATTAGAAATAACAATACTTTGTACAAATCCAATTTTATATTTTATTTAACAATTATAATTGCTGCTTTCCTTTCTTCTTTGATATTAAGTAAAATAAATGCTGTTTTTTTGCTCTGAAATGTTCTGGCTTCATGCTGTTATTTGGTTTTATACAATTAATAATCTCCCGAGTTAGATACTTCAGTGTTATGAAAAAATTCACAGAGATAGATTATGCTCTTCCAAATCCCTTCTTTTACACTTCAGCCAAGGCTTACATTATCTTCTCAGATCATAATCTGTTTGAATTGCAAATCGTACGCCTTTCAATGAAATTTAACTTCCCCTGTTCTCCCCCTTTCTGTATACCGTGACGTGATTTTAACATTATCTCTCATTCTTTGATGCCACTGTTCTGTACAGTCTGGACCTAATTTACCAGGCAGGCCCGATTATTTTGCTCTCGCCAATGACAGAGTTTACATCTTATTAGCATCTAACTTATAGAGCCACGATTGCTGTAAAATTTATGCTAATTATTACTGCTGAGATTCATCTTTGTGCCACTAGCTTCTGGTCTTAGAAGAGAGGGACACTGAGAAAGTATATTCATCCAAAAGGTCTCAGGAAATTCAGATTTTACTGCCTGTCAGACACAAAAATATATTCCGACTGGCATTTGAAGTGATGTGACCCTTAGGGCTACAGGCCTGGGATTTGGGATTGGTTCTTTCAGTCCGGCGTGGACATAATGAGCTAAATGAATGAAACCCCTCACAACATTTTCCTCATTTCTATAAGCCTTACCTAGGTGTTTCACATACTTGTGTAGCTGCATCAAGCAAGAATTTCAGTGCATCCGTACATTGTACATATGGGCATGACAATAAACTCTCATCATCATCTGCCTCTATCTAGTTTACAAGATAAAATGATATCGTTTTTCATTCTAATTGTACATTGAAAACTCAGATCTTGCCAATTCCTCTGGAGAATCTCAGGTCTCCAGTATTCATGATTCTAATCAATCAACAACTTTCTTCCATGAGGTCAAGTCAAGTCTCATAAATTTGGGCACTTCAGCTCCAGAAAATAAAGCTATAGATGCCAAGTCGACGAGTTTTCTTTCTCTGCAGTATGGCAGGAAATGACATCATTTGGATTGGGGTACTAAACCAACACTCTTCCATCTCTCAGTGAAAGATCTCCCATTTCAGAGACTGTATGCAGAATTATCATCCATCGTGATTGATTTAGTTTGGAGAACTAACCTGTTGTGCAATACTTCTGTCTTTTTTTCCCCCTAACTTCTGGTGCATTCTTAGATTTTTAATGTGAATTGTAGATTCAGATCTGCTCATAGAAATAAATAAGTTCCCATTTCAGTGCATTAAAGCTAGAAGTGTGCGGTGGGCCAACAGAGGTTTCATACACAAGTCTGTGGTTGCAAAATTTAATTGCCTGCAAGGCCAGCGGAACTGAATGTTAGATTATAAGACTACACTGGGAAACACCTCTGCTTCACGGGTGTTGCAGAATCAACGTCAGCTTGGATCAGGGCTGAATTGGTCCCTTAAGTGGGACCAGAGGGAGACAGTTCATTTGGTTTGCTGTGGGAATCAGAAGCCAGGTCCAGGATCAGAAATGAGTAGCTCAGGTCAGGAAACTGTTAATTCATGATGAAGTTTAGATTTATTGTCACTTGCAGTAACAGCGACAGGTTTGTCCTGCTGGCTATCTACCATGTGTACCTATACATAAGTACAGCAGGATGTTACAGTGAGAGGTTAGTTTGAATAGATGAAGGGAAATGTTATTTTACTGGTGTGACATACCTTGGTAGTTATGCAAAAGACACTGGTGGTCTGTGATTTCACGCTCTTGAATATTCTTCCCAGTGGGAGGAGGGAGAAGAGAGTGTGGCCAGGGTGGGATGTTTGCTGTTTTTCCAAGATATCGATTTCAAATTTCATATTTATTGTCAGAGTACGTCACATACAACCCTGAGGCAGAATTACCATTTATTGGTAGAGCAAAAAAAATATACTCAATGTACACAAATAAAGAAATGTAAACCAACTACAGAAAGAATTTAAAAAATGAATGAAGTGCAAAAGTAAGAGTCCTTAAATGAATCCCTGATTGAGTTTGTTATTGAGGAGTCTGAAGGTGGAGGGGCAGCAGCTGTTCCTGAACCTGGTGTCCAAGTCTTGTGGCACTGATACCTCTTTCCTAATGGTAGCGGGAGGTCAGAGCATGTACTTGTTGATATGGATTCTTGATAGTTGCTGCTGTTCTCCAGTGACAGTGTTCCCTGTAGATGTTCTCAATGGCGGGGAAGGTTTTACCTGTGATGTCCGTATCCATTATCTTTTACAGGGCTTTCCACTCAGGGGTTTCGATGTCCCCATACCAGGCTGCAATGTAGCCGGTCAGCACACATTCCACCACACATCTGCAGAAATTTGCCAGAGTTTTGTGGTCTTAGGTGGAGCAGCTCCCCCACCATGCAGTGATGCACCCTGACAGGATGCTCTTGATGCTACATTGTAGAAGTTGCTGAGGGATGCTGATGACATGCCAAATTTCCTCAAGTTTCTGAGGAAGGAGAGGCTCTGGTACGCTCTCTTGTCCATTGCGTCGACATGGTTGGTCCAGGGCTTACCGTTGGAAATACAGGTAGTTACTCCTCGGAACTTGAAGCTGTCTACTATATCCACCTCAGTGCCTTGGACATGGACAGGGGAGTGAGCTCTGAGCTCCACTCCTCTTCCTGAAGTCCATGACCAGCTCCTTAGTCATGTAAATTGTAAATGAGGACCTTTTAAATTCTACAGTGGTGATCAAACCCACACACATTGCTACTCAATAATACAGACACCACCTGAATTACTTGATGAAGGTATGTGTCTTGATTAATGTCTCAAGCCTGAAACGTTGGTTATGTATCTTTAGCTTTGCTATAGTGCCTGCCTGTCCCGCATCGGACTTGTCAGTCACCAACGAGCCTGCAGCAGACGTGGACGTTTACCCCCTCCATAAATCTTCGTCCGCGAAGCCAAGCCAAAGAAGAAAAAAGATAAAGTGCACCGTTTGACCTGCTGAGTTTCTCCAGCATTGTTTTTATTTTAATGAAAACACCATCACTACTTCTCCATCACTTTACACATGAACTCAAGGTCTACACCTGTTCCTAAAAAGGGGAATGTGTGTTCTAAGGTGGATGCAATAAAAATAATATCCCATTGATCATAAAGAATGGATGGGAAATCAGAAGGAATTGGCAGTTGGGCAGAGGTGAGAAAGTAAATCACAGACTATGGACCTCCATCGTTTCTAACAATCATTTCCCTCAAAATGATAATGAAATAGAATTGCTGAAAGCTCAAAAATGTAAGTTTATGTGCCAGTCACCAAGCAAAGCACTTTGTATTCTGGCACACACAATTATTCTTTATGTTCTTTATGTCCTGAAGCTCTACTTTGAGATATTCTGTTTCCAGCAACTCCCTCTTTCTCTTTGTAGCCCTTAATCATCCCCCACTCATTTTGTGGCTCATTCAGGGAGTGGAGCCATCATTTGGTCATGTTCAAGCATTCGTGGTTCCCTCTTGCTCCGTTCAATTCAATCTCTCCCTGTGGGTTTCCAAGTTGAATTGCTACCCTGGATTCAGCAGTCATTCATTTTCTTTTGTGAAGCCTCACTACAGACTGCAATGCAATCCCGCATTCCCCGTAGAGCCCTGTAACAGCTTGAGGCAACAATTCCTACTCCTGTTTGGATAGGCAGGTGGACTCTCAGGGCTCAAGACTCAATGTATTTGACCCACTACCATCAGGAAGGAGGTACAGGATCATCAAAAATCAGGACTACCTGGCTGGGAAATGGCTTTTTCCTGCAGATTGTGAGATTGATGAATGGTATCCTGTAACTGAGTAAATCATTCCAAACATTTATATCAAATTAATTTTTTTATGTATACAGTATGTGATTATTACATGCTGAGTATGTGTGTGCACCACGGTCCAGAAAAATGCTGTTTCATCTGGTTACATGTGTACATTCGGTGACATTGGGACCTGGTCATTGATGGACCACAGAAAATGCCAGAAAACAGAAATTGACCCCAAAGGTAGAACAAAGCTTAAAACAGAAAATAATACTGTTGGGCAGCTCAGTTAGAGTAGCAGTTAGCGAAACACCTTTACAGTGCCAGCAATCTGGACCGGGGTTCGAGCCCCGCACTGTCTATTAGGTCTTTGTACAAACAGTGGCAGATTCATGAGATTGCCAGACCACAGAGTGCCAGTTAAGAGAGGTGCAACCTGCATAATTAGATGTTAAGAACCTACTTTCTCATACCCTTTCCCTTATCACCAAACAAAAGATGAAACGATAAAACATTTTATGGAATAAGTTGTATTTTACTTGGCTAATCTACACTTAATAGTGTTATGGACCTTTTGACTGTAGACCGTCATTATAAAGGATGGATTTCTACGAAGAACTTTGTGCAACTTGTGGTATATCTGAGTGCTGACTCGCCAATTGCTTAGAACTTTCGAGAACAGAAGGATAATCCAAGCTGTGAAGCAGAGCGACAACTGGAGCAACGGTTGGAGAGGCAGAGGGCAGCTGAAGAGCTGTGTGAAATGCATATGCCTCATAAGTGAGGATTCAAAAGTTCATTGCAATGCAACATCAGTCATTTCTCTCTCCTTTGTTAACAGTTAAAGACTTGGACATTGAACTTTGAATTCTCTGAACTGTGTTTTATTGGACTGATTTACTTGACTAACTGACATGGAGTTTGGGGGTCTTTTTCTTTTTGAACATTAGACTGTAATGGGTCCACACTGTTTATAAATATATATCTGTATATTTGCTACAGACACTTAAAATGGGGTTAATTGTGTTGACATTATATTTATTAATGACCATTAACAATATAGAGTTAAAAATCTAACCCTTTTTAATTGCATCTTTTGCTGCTGGTTTGAGATGTAACAATAGGCATTCAACTATTAACAGAGACCGTCAAAGTGCTTCTTCATTGTAATTTTCTTCTCTAAATAAGAAAATCACCATATATTTTCCACATTTAATATTTTTCTCATGCAGGAATGAGATGCAAGACAGCTGCTGAAGGTATTGCCTGGCACGTGAAATTACATTCTGGATGAGTTAAGAATGGAGTGATAATAATAATGAAAAGGTGAGAAATAAAAAAGAATTACGAGATGTAAAGTACAGGTAGCCTGGAAGGGAGTTAAGGTGGAACTGCATTTTGTCAAGTATGTGAGGTACCATATTTGACGGCTTACAAGACCCACTTTTCCCCCCAAAAATTGGCTCCTCTATGCGAAGTTGAAATTAGGGTGATAATGGTGATCAACGCCGACAGTAATCATCGCCGCTGTGCGGCTCTCTAGCATCAGCAGCGTGCATCGTTGGGCCTGGTGGCAGCTGTTGGAAGAGAGCAGGATGGTGGGATCAGTGTGGGGGTTGGTGGCGGGCTGTTGGGATACTCTCCCGGCAGACCACTGACAGTCCCTGAACTGGTCCCACCGGCCCGCACCCCCCCCCCCAAGGAGAGAGCAGGAGCAGGACCAGCGCAGGGACTGACAGCGGAAGTTTGTTTTTATAAAATGTTTTCTGCTATAGCTAAGCTGCTTTTGTTCTCTTGTAAATCACAACAGTATTAAAAAGATTTTTTCCTGTTGTCTTAGTTGTGTTTATCCAAGTCTTTTTTTTCTGCTCTACTGTAGCTACATATTTCAATAATATTAAATGCTTACCTGTAAACACACTAAAAAAAATTCTTAGTATTCCCTGCTGAAGGGGGGGGGGGGGGGGAGGGAAAGGAGGGTCTTGTGTGCCCATGGGTCTCACAATCCATTAAATGTGGTCATTATTTTCAAGCATGTAAATACTTCAAATCTTGGAAGCCAAATCTGAGAAGCTTTGAAGGACATTGATTGCTGATTTATTATCTTTACAGAATCTAGGAGATATTCTTAAAATTATAACCAGTCAAAGGCTTGCCAATGCATTGTTTTAATATGCACTCCTACAATGTAAAGTGACCCATTTATTTGTAGAGCAATTTCCTAAACTGTAGGCTAACATCAAACACAGTACTCTATAAATATAATTTTATTTAAGTTTATAATGTAGAAGCTAAGCTGAACCTGGTTAATGTGGTCTCTTGGAAAGATTTCAATCAGAAGGTTCCCTCAGTGCTTGTTGCTTCTACAAGTTGGCACATCCCTTACAATTTTCTCATGTTGTCACATAATTCTTGTCCTTATCCAAACCTCCAATGGAGCATGGTACATATTATTCTGTCGTACAGCAGCTGGGCTGATGTTATCTAGCACTTTGATGTGTCTTCGACAGAATTCAACAAAAATGTGAGAGCAGTCCTTGCCAGAAGCCGATTTATCTGCATATTTTGTGAAGCACTGAGCTTGAACTTGCCATTGTGGGGAACGAAGGCCTTGCAAGAAACACCCTGTGATCCAACTCTTAATTTGAAGCAGTTTAGCAGAATTTTTAGCTCTCTATGTGCTGATCTCTCAAGGTTCAATAAAAGAATGTACAGTAAAACACCCAGTTTGAAAATTTTATTTAAAGATTTTATAACTATAAACAAAAAAAAACAACATACAAAAGAAAACAAAATTCCCCTTCACCCTCATCTAACCTATACCCTCCCATCCCACCCCCCTCCCTCGGAGCCTTAAAAAAGATTTTTTTAAATCCGGTATTTAATTTTAACTGGTATGCCAACTCTGTACATATCATTTACTTAAGATCTATGGCCATATGCTCCAAATATAAGCTCCACATTTTAACAAAAGAAAGAATAATTATTTTGCAAGTTACAAGCTATTTTTTCCAAATATAAACACAATTGTAATTCATTATGCCATCTTTGTATATTCAACTCTACATCATTTTTCCATGTAATAGCTATACATTTTCTTGCTACTGCCATCCCTAATCGTATGAAAGCCAGTTGTGGTTTGTCCATCCGCAACCTTGCAAATAATACATTCATATAACCTAATAAACACATCATTGGGTCCAATTGCAAATCAATTTTAAATAAATCTCTCAAAATCTTTATGACTTTTTCCAAAAAAGGTTTAACTTTTTCACGTGTCTAAACAGAATGCATAAAATAAAGTAAACATGGATAAGTGAATCTTCTAGTTGCCGGAGATTAAGTGTTGTGTGGATTAGCGAACTAACCACTAGGGGTGGCCAATTTTAAACTTTTTACCTATTTATTTTCCATGAACTTTGTTTTTTGCCAGTTGTTTGAGGCTGCCGATTGCTTGAATTCTGGATATGGGTGATTTTACCAAATTAAACTCCTTCCTCACAGCACATTGGGAACACCATGACCAGCAGACCACAGCGGTTTGAGAAGGTCACCATCACCTTCCCAGGGGCAATGAGGAATTTGTAAGGGACGACCAGCTTGCCAGTGATGCAACATCCTGAAAAAAGTTATTGAAAAATATTGGAATAGGTATTCTGAGTCACATCAGCTGCTGGACAAGTCTACCATGGTTTAGCTCACGAGAAAAGAGTATCTGTAGATACAGGCTATTGCAATTAGTCGGTCTGGTTCCCAGGGCATGAGGAAAAAAGGACTCCTTAGCAGAGGAGAACTGCTCAAAAGTACACAAGAGTGTGATTGAGCCATCTGACCTGTCGAGTCTGCACTGCCATTTTATAGATTAGTCTTAGTTTCATTTCATTTATTTATTTATATAGCACATTTAAAACAACTCACGGTGACCAAAGTGCTGTACAGAACATAAAGACATCACAACTAGACATCTATTTATAGAATCGTGGTTTATCAGGCCATGGATTCAGCTTAATGAAGCCACCTCTACCACTTCCTTGGACTGAAAACTCCCCAGATTCATTGGGGAAAGCAGTTCCTGCTCATCTCTGCCCTAAATCTACTTGTGACTATACCTGATTCAGTGTGCAAGAGCACAGAAAGGCAAACAAAGAAGGTCAGGCCTGTCACAACCAAATTGAACATTTGTTTTGCTTGTAACTATAGGACTGGAATGACCTGGGGGGGGGGTCATGTATTTAAGGTGAGAGTGGCAAAGTTAAAGGACACATGCGGGATAAGAACAGAACTTTGAACATTACTGCGCAGTACAGGCCCTTCGGCCTCTAATGTTGTGCTGCCCTATATATTCATATCAATAAAAGGTATAAACCTTTCCTACATCATAACCCTCAATCTTTCTTTCATCCATCTGCCTGTCTAAAAGTCTCTTAAATGCCTCTAATGTTTCAGCCTCTACCACCACTCTTGACATGGCATTCAGGCATCCACAACTGTGTTAAAAAAAAACTTACCCCTGATGTCTCCCATAAACTTTCCTCCCAAAACTTTGTACAGAAAGAACATGCATGATAAATGGTAGGGCACTGACGAGTGTGGTAAAACAGAGGGATCTGGGAGTACAGATACACAATTCTTTGAAAGTGGCCTCACAGGTACGTAGGATTGTAAAGAGAACTTTTGGCATATTGGCCTTCACAAATCAAAGTACTGAGTATAGGATTTGGGATGTTATCGTGAAATTGTACAAGATATTGGTGAGGCCAAATTTGGAGTATTGTGTGTAGTTTTTACTGCCTAATCACAGGAAAGATGTCAATAATATAGAAAGAGTGCAGAGAAGATTTACTAGGATGTTGCCCAGACTTCAGGAACTGAGTTACAGGTTAGGAATTTTTTTCCCTGGAGCTGAGGGGAGAATTGATAGAGGTATTTAAAATTATAAGGGGGAATAGACAGAATAGATGTAGATAGGCTTTTTTCACTGCGGGTAGGTGAGCTACAAACCGGAAGACATGGGTTAAAGGTGAAAAATTTAGGGAGAACATTAGGAAGAACTTTTTCACACAGGGAGTGGTGGGAGTGTGGAATGAGCTGCCAGCTGAAGTAATGAATGCGGGCTCAATTTTAACATTTAAGAAGAGTTTAGACAGGTACATGGATGGTAGGGATATGAAGGGTTATGGACTGAATGCTGTTCAGTGGGTCCAGGCAGAAAAATAGTTTGGTCCGTTTTTATGGTATCTTACCCATTCCTTCCACAATATCACTTTGTTCCTTCTAATCAGCCTGGATTCCTACCCACCATACCTCCATTTATATTCTCCCTCCTTCCACACTCTCTGTATTTTAAAATTGGATTCTATCTAATAACCTCTACAACCAGGATGATGATCAGAAACACCAGTGTAATTGCTCTCCACAGTTCATCCCACTGAGTACTGCCAGCATTTTAAGTTATATTAATTTCCGATTTCCAGTATCCCCAGTAACTTTGCTTCGATGGGCTCTGATAGCCTCAAAGATGGGATGCTACCAACAGAAATCCTCTAGGATCATAACTGTGGTGGTACACCACCGGCCTCCTGTAGGAGGCACCCTCCGTACCTGCAGGAGTGTAAGGGGACAGGACAACACCTGGCCGGCTGTCAATCAGTCTGGCCTGAAGGGATCAAGCCCCACCCGGTCGGGTGTCAATCCCCCTCCTGGATATAAGCCTGCGCCGGCCTCCCGAGGCCTCACTCAGAGTTCCTGCAGCCACAGCCAGCGTGGCTCTGTGGAAGTCTTCGTGGATTAAAGCCTGTTGTACAGTCTTTAACTTGTGTGTCTGATTCTGTCTAACAGTGCACCACAATAACGACCCGTTGGCAAGGAGTGTAAAAACTTTTAAGAAGTAGAGGTGAACTTAAAAATAAGTCAAAAGGAAATAGAGCACAATGGGGGGAAAAAAAGAGCAGAACTGAGATTTGATTGGCAGGTCTAATTGACACACTTTCAAATAGTCATCCAAAAGTAATCTTCATTATTTATCTTACTTGGCAGAGAAAACATTTGAAAGCTACTAGCCTGTGGAATATAGACACTCAACTCTCTGAACAATGGAAATTTCAAAATCAATCTTTTTTGGCTGGAAGACATTCTGATTATTTGTCACACAAACCCCTCATGTCTTTATTGAAAAACTTTGCTTGGTACATTAACTTTCTCCCTTTTCTCAGCTGGGTTCCTAGAAGTTTTAGTTGCAACAGAGTGAATGTCAGTAATTAATGATTAGAGAAGATTTTTTTTCAGAATTAGATTGCAGTTCTTGAAGACTACATTGATTTCCATTATCAGGAGCTCTCTCTTTAATTATATTTTCCCCATTGTCAAACTGTCTCCTTCCAGGACCGGGCGCGCGGGGGGCAGCAGGGCGCGCGGGGGGCAGCAGGGCGCGCGGGGGGCAGCAGGGCGCGCGGGGGGCAGCAGGGCGCGCGGGGGGCAGCAGGGCGCGCGGGGGGCAGCAGGGCGCGCGGGGGGCAGCAGGGCGCGCGGGGGGCAGCAGGGCGCGCGGGGGGCAGCAGGGCGCGCGGGGGGCAGCAGGGCGCGCGGGGGGCAGCAGGGCGCGCGGGGGGCAGCAGGGCGCGCGGGGGGCATACTGACCAAACAGCACCCTCCCCTCACATGGACACACTACATACCATGGCACCCTCGCCCCACCGCCAACCCAGTCACTCCGGTTGAGCCACCATGCCCCCAGCAGGTCGGCACAGTGCTGGAGGTTCAGGAAGAATCAATGGACCCAGAGCAACAGACTTTCCACCAGTCACAACAGAAGACCAAGCCACTGGTCTAAACCAGAATGCCATCTAGGTCAGCATGGATGAGTTGGACAATGGGTCTTTGCACTCTGTATGACTTCATTGGCTGTGTCTGTGACTTGATCAAGTAAACCAGTGAATAAAGAACTGATTTCTATTGATAAAAGCAAAAAAGAAATTGACAAAATTTTTAAAAAAATTCACAACATGGTAGAAGTTGATTCCAGCCGTTGAAACCCATGCCACCCAATTACTCCAAATTAACCTACAAACCTCATATGTTTTGAACGGTGGAGGAATCCAGAGAACTCATGGAGGACACAGGGAGATTCCAAACTCCTAACAGACATTAGTGAAAAACTATTATAGCGTCAACGACGTGTGGGTGTGTGGGTCTGTTATGCTGCACATACAAGTTTAAATTTTAAATTTAAAGACAGCACTGGATTCAAACCCAGGTCACTGGCACTGTAATAGCATCAAGCTAACCTCCATTCTAACCATGCCTTGGAAATACTGCTCAAAATGTTTATATAGATTAATTCTGGCCTCACCATTTGCAAGATGAAGTGTGTTGGCCGACAGCATTGAGTCCACGCTGCTGAAGATCCAGCTGCGTTGGGTGGGTCACGTCTCCAGAATGGAGGACCATCCCCTTCCCAAGATCGTGTTATATGACGAGCTCTCCACTGGCCACCGTGACAGAGGTGCACCAAAGAAGAGGTACAAGGACTGCCTAAAGAAATCTCTTGGTGCCTGCCACATTGACCACCGCCAGTGGGCTGATATCGCCTCAAACCGTGCATCTTGGCGCCTCACAGTTCGGCGGGCAGCAACCTCCTTTGAAGAAGACCGCAGAGCCCACCTCACTGACAAAAGACAAAGGAGGAAAAACCCAACACCCAACCCCAACCAACAAATTTTCCCCTGCAACCGTGTCTGCCTGTCCCGCATCGGACTTGTCAGCCACAAACGAGCCTGCAGCTGACGTGGACTTTTTACCCCCTCTATAAATCTTTGTCCGCGAAGCCAAGCCAAAGAAGAAGAAAAGAATCTGCTTTTCATCACCCTCTGCATTTCTATGCCACTGAGGAGTCTACAAATATATACAGATTGAAAATGTTCCAATGCATTTCAAATGGTTGAAAAAAAGAGCCTTTCTAGTAAAGAATGAAAGCTGAAAACATTAGAAATGGCCAACAGTGCAGGCAACAGTATATGTTAATTTTTTTTTTTTTTAATTTTTTTATTTTTCACACCATAAATCACATTAGCCATGATATACACTATTTCTTTTTCACACATATACAGTGACTTTTTCTCCCCCCCCCCCCTTTCCTCCCAAACCACCCCCCCACCCCCCCCTCTCATCCATTTTAGGTATACAATCTAGGTTGCATTAAGCCAGTCAGACAATGTTGTCATTCAACAAAATTACACCAGAAATTCTACTGAGTCCATTCTTTTCTTTCCTTCTCCTTCCATCAACTTAGGTAATGTTTGTCCCCGGTAGGTTTTCGCTATTGTATTTAATGTAAGGCTCCTATACTTGTTCGAATATTTCAATATTATTTCTTAACCAATATGTTATTTTTTCTAATGGAATACATTTATTCATTTAAATTTGGTAGTTTCTTCCTTTTAATTTGGTTATGTATTCCATTAATATTTAAAGACATATAGTTCAGCGTAGCCCTTTTATATTTTGTTTATCTTCTCTTTCCGTTTTTCCATCATTACCTTTCCTCCTTTTCCATTTCTGTTTTCTTATTTTCAACTCTTTATAAGACAACATTCCTACAACATCTAACATTTTCCTTATTCTCCTATTTCTATCTTATTTATCCCCAATCTCCCCTTCACCTCCTGAGTTGTCCTTTATCCCTTGTCGGACAACCACATCTCCCCTCTCCATTTGGATTTGCGAATCCACTCGCAAGCGTCAACTGATTTTGCAGTGACCACTATTTCCCCCCACTCCGCCTCCCCCAGAAAAGATTTCACTTTTCATATGTCACAAAGGTCACTCTTTTAATTCCCTCCTTATTCTCTCTATTCCATTACCTTCCCTTATTAATTCTTGTCTATACTATCTATATTTTCCTCTAAGTACAGATACATTCATGTTTGCTCATTGTCTCTATTCACTCTTATACCTCTTTACCCGCATACATATCAATCGTGATCAATTTTACTCTCATTACCCGTCTTCATCCCTCAGTCTATTTTTGTCTTTACCCGCATACATATCAATCGTGATCATTTTAACTCTCATTACCCGTCTTCCTCCCTCAGTCTATTTTTGTAATTGTTCTGCAAATTTTCGTGCTTCTTCTGGATCCGAGAATAGTCTGTTTTGTTGTCCTGGAATAAATATTTTCAATACCGCTGGATGCTTTAGTATAAATTTATACCCTTTCTTCCATAAAATCGCCTTTGCTGTATTGAACTCTTTTCTCTTCTTTAGGAGTTCAAAACTTATATCTGGATAAATGAAGATTTTTTGCCCTTTATACTCCAGTGGTTTGTTGCCCTCTCTTACTTTTTCCATTGTCTTCTCCAGTACCTTTTCTCTTGTAGTATATCTTAGGAATTTTACTACAATAGATCTTGGTTTTTGTTGTGGTTGTGGTTTAGAGGCCAATACTCTATGTGCCCTTTCTATTTCCATTTCTTGCTGTAGTTCTGGACATCCTAGGGTCTTAGGGATCCAATCTTTTATAAACTCCCTCATATTCTTGCCTTCTTCATCTTCCTTAAGGCCCACTATCTTTTTTTTTTTTTTTTTTTAAATTTTTTATTTAAGGCCCACTATCTTTATGTTATTTCTTCTGTTATGGTTTTCCATTGTATCTATTTTTTGAGCTAGTAGTTCTTGTGTCTCTTTAGTTTTTTTATTAGATTTCTCCAATTTCTTTTTTAAGTCTTCTACCTCCATTTCTGCTGCTACTGCCCGCTCTTCCATCTTGTCCATTTTTTTTCCCATTTCTGTTAAGGTCATCTCCATTTTATTTATTTTCTCTTCTGTGTTGTTTATTCTTTTTCTTAAATCCTTAAATTCCTGTGTTTGCCATTCTTTAAATGACTCCATGTATCCTTTAATAAGAGCAAGTATATCCTTTGCCTTGCCTATCTTTTCTTCTTCTATTTCACCATACTCTTCCTCTTCTTCTTCCTCTGGGTTGACTATCTGTTGTTTCTTTGTTGCCCTTTCCTCCTCTTCTTTCTTGTTTCTATTGTCTTCTGTGGTCTCTTCTTGCTGCAGGTGTTCTGCAGCTGTCGTTGCCGGCTGTGGAGATCGACTCCCCAGCTGGTCCCCCCTCCCGTCGGTGTGTTTTTTTTCATTCGCATCGCGCATGCGCGAAGTATCGCGCATGCGCGGTTGCGCACTTTTACTCGGCTCAGCGAGCCATTTTTGTAGTCCATTATTTACCGACCTGAGGGAGCGGGTTTCTCTCTCCGCAGCGGGCCTCTTCGGACAGGTAAGGCCTTCACCTTTTTCCTCCTTTGTCTTCTCTTCCTCTCTTCTTGCCGTTGCTTTCGATTTTTCTTTTTTTGTCGCCATCTTCTTTCCACCTTTATACTCACTTTTCTGTAACTTTTATTTCTGTGCCTTTGTGTTTTCTCTTGTTTTTCCCGACTTTTCTGGAGAGGGCTGGAGTTCACCGTCCGGCCACTACTCCATCACGTGACTCCCCCAGTATATGTTAATTCTTGAAGTAATAATATCAAAATAACAGAAGGTGGGTTTTGAGGAAGGATTGTTGAACTCACCGTTGAGTCCAGAAGACCACAGAGCATCTGCATAAAGGATGATATTTTATTGCTTGAACTTTGTTGGATCAGCATTGGAACTACTGAAGAATTAATACAGACCCCTTCACTTATTTCTCATCAATGCAAATAAAAAAAGTGGAAGGAAGGGAGAATAATTCAAATTTAATAGGGAGTGAGATTGTAAATTAAAAAGAAGAGAATGATCACTGTGAGAATAACAACCTGAATCTCAATATGGACAAGATAAAGAAGATGATTGTGGAGTTCAGGAGGACCAGGGATGGCCACCCTCTACTGCATATTAATTGCTCTGGAGCAGAGTGCATCAAGTTCCACTTAAAAATGGGCCTATCCTGGTCACACAATAGCTCTTCACTATCAGGAAGGCACAACAGCGACTGCACTTCCTGAGAAGTCTGAGGCAGAGAAGCTTACCGGCCACCATTCCTGTCAACATTGAGTGTCCAGGCCAGCTGCATCACAGTGTGGTACAGTTGCTGTTGAGCATTAGACCGAATACCAATCTATAGGATCACAAGAGTGGCAGAGATGATTACTGGGGTCTCCCTCCCTCTCTTTCCCCCCCCCCCAACCCCTTCTCCTCTCCCTGTCCCAATCTATCAGGATTGCGGTTTGAAGAAGGCTTGCAAAAAAAAAATCAGAGGACCCTTTCTACCCCGCAAGCAGCATTTTTCAGATTTTCTCATCAGGAAGGCGATTCAAAATCATCGCAGCCATGGGCAATGAAAATGCTGAATGCCTGAATTAACTATTTATACTCATCCAACCTTGCTGAGCTGCAGTGCTAATCGGTCTCCCAACAAATTCACATTGAAGCCCTCTTCTTTATCTTCAAAACAGATAAAGCTTTGCTCTCTCTCACCTTCTACAGTCTATCTCCTCTCCCTTGCCTAACCCCATTCCCATATGTAGCAGAGTCCTCAGTAATGAGAACATACAAAGAAAGCAGTTGACCATCTAGTCTTTTGAGCTGGCTCTACCATTCAATCAATAAAAATAGGGGGTTATAGATGGGTGGCTGGAAAGGGTTACAAACTGTAAATTGGCACAACATCATGGGCTGATTTGCCTGTTTTGGGCCCGGACATCAGTCCAACAGTCACAGCCAGTGAACCCGAGAAAGATTTTTTTTGTTGCTTCCAGTCTGCTTTCTGCCCGTTAACCAGTTCGCAATCCACATGAGAATGTGCCCCCAATTCAGAGCTGATTTTGATGAATTCAGTCATTTACTAGGCAACCTCTTTTTCCATCATTATAGATTCCAGCATCTTCTCTGCTCCTGCTAATACGGTCTTAATGAGGTGGAGAAGTGGCCTTGAATTCATTATCTTATTAAATGGAAAAGTACATCGAGGGATCCACACTACCTCTCATTTCATCTCTTGTGCAGTAGAGACAATGGCAAACTTACAGATTGAACAGTTAAGCAACAAATCTATATTAACACAAGTAGATGTTATGTGGTGCAGTTGAAATTAAAAAAAAACATAGGATTGTAGAATGTTTATTGTGGGGAGGGAAGCCATTCAGACCCTTGCCTCAGCCTTATCTCACCTTCCATCAATAGGTCCATCACCATTCAAACCTGCCCATGTCAATACCTACCTCAACACTGCTTCTACATTTCTCATCTCCACTTAAGGCAATGAGTTCCAGGCTTCTAAATGTGCAGAAAAGAGCTTTCTCATTTCCTCTCTAAACCTTTTGCCAAGTGCCCCCAGTCTTAATTACTGCTTTGTTTAAAAATAAATTAGACCATGCCCCCCCCCCCCCCCCACATGCACCAATGTAACCCCCATACGTTTCAAAGGGTGGAAGGAACCTGGAGCACCCGATGGAAACCTACATTGATTTGGGGAGAATGTACAAACTCCTTACAGACCTCTCTGAGGTCTTTAGTTGACACAGGAAAGTGAAAGGGTCTTGGTGCACAGGTAACCAAATTAATTTTATAAGCAACATAGCAAGCCATCAAAGCAATTTGAACATATAACCATATAACCGTTTACAGCACGGAAACAGGCCATGTCGGACCTTCAAGTCCGTACCGGTTCACTTGAACAACTCCACTAGCTCCTCCGCAAACACCTGAGGAAGTAGACACGAAAAAGAAAATATGACATTAATTTCTGGTAGCATTGAATTCAGAGTAAAATTATACAGGATCCTGGCTAAAGGGCCTCTCAGTATAGTAAAACTCCGTTATCTGGAATTCAAGCAACCAGCATAAATAAATAAATAAACAAATAGATAGAGAGAAATAGATAAATAAATAGATAGATGAAGAAAGATACATCACAGAAAATAAATATGTAAAAAATATGGACATTTAAAAGTGGCGTGTCTCACTGTTAGTTTGCTAATCCATGCAACATGCAATCTCAAGCAACAAGGAAATTCACGAATCTGGCATTTACCAGTCCGCATAGGTGCTGGATACCAGGCGTTATACTGTATATTGTACAGTATACAGTTCCGGTCTCTGTAAATTAAAAAAAAGAATTTAAATCACTGGGGAAAGAATAGACAAGTTTTGCGAGCAGACCTGAAGACATCTCATCCATTGTACAAGTAGAACACAGGACTAATGTGCCAAGCCACAGAGATTATTGAAAAGAAGCAAAGACAGCAGTGTTACTAATCTGGAATTCATTCGGGGTCTGAATATGGCAGGAAAGAAACTGTCCTTAAATCTGCATCATTTCACACCTCTTCCCAACGTGGAGGGTGTTGAAGAAAGGGATGAGTCTTTTAAATGTGTCGGAGACAGTAGGAGTCATAGATGGAGTTGATGGAGGGGAAGGGGTTTTTTTTGTCATGGCCCTGAGCCATAGTCACAGTCCTTTGGAGTATCTATGGTTTAAAACTTTGGATCGGTTTTTAACAGAGAAGGTTTCCAGCTGCATAAAAATCCAGAGGCAGTAATTATGGGACAGAAATGAATCAATCCAGCTGAAAAATAAGGAGAAGCATATTTATTCAGAGAACAGTAGTGTGTGATGCTCTCTGTACCAGAGAGTTCCTGCATAAGAGAGAAAATAGAACATCTAGAAGTTGTATCAGATGAGAATCAGATGGAGTGAACATAACGGCCTCACTCTGTTGCACTAAATAGCTGTACTTTCTATGTCTCGGTGGCGCCAATGATCTGAGCTTTTATTTTGGCCTTGTTTAATTGCCTTATCCCTCATGGAATTTTATTGGAATTTCCTCCCTCAATCTGCTCAGTCTAATCTGTCCCTTTTAATAAGATTCTTCTGAAAACCCAACTTTTCTTTCCAAATCCTCATCAATACTTGGCAGCCGAGTGGTGCATCTAAAGAAGCGATTGCCTCACAACTCTCATGATCCCAGTTTGAGTCCCCACCTCTGGGGTTGGATGGCACACAATGCAAACCTTCTCACCATGCCTTGGTGTGGGTGACAATCAACTTGAACTTGTCTGCCTGGAGTTTGCATGGATTCCCCCATGAATGTATGGGGTCTCCCACAAAGCATCATTCTTCCCTTTTGCTTTCAATTTCTTACCCCACCCCCAACACTTTACACGGAGGTTAGCGGAGACGAGAACGAGAGGACACGAGTTAAGGGTGACAGGGTTAAGTGTTTGGGATCGAAGATTGAAGGGTGATGCATAGGAATGTCTTCAGCCAGAGGGTGGTAAACCTGTGGAATATTTTGCCACAGGCTGTCGTGAAAGCCAGGCTATTGAATGTATTTAAGGCAATGGTTGATAGATTCTTGATTAGCCAGGTCATGGAGAGATGACAAGAAAATGGATCAGCTTGGGATTAAATGGCAGACTCGGTGGGCTGAAAAGCTTATTTATGTGCACATGCCTTATGGTCTCCTGGATTGAAAGGAGCATTGGTGGGTGGGGGGTGGGGAGGGTAAATATATAAAAAAACATGGAAGTCTGCAGACACCATGGTTGAAGTAAAAACACAATGCTGAAGAAACTCAGCAGGTGAATGTGTCCTTTATAGAGAACGATACATAACCAACATCGGGCCTTCACCAAAGTATGAAAAATTCTCAGCAGGTCCCCAAATGAAATGGTAGAGGGTGAGGGAGGAGGAGGAGGAACAGCATGGTCCCAAAAAGCAAGAGGTAATAGATGGATAAGGGAGAGAGGGCACACCAGCGAGCAAGGGTGGCACTGTGAATGAAGGGGGTGGAGAGCTGGAGGAAAGAAGACAGAGGGAATGGAAGGAGAAGGGAGAGTAGGGGATCAGAAACCAAAGAAGTTGATGTTAATGCCATCCGGATGGAGAGCACCAGATGGAAAATCAAGTGCTCTTCTTCTAATTTGCGGGTGGTCTTGGTGGGATAGTACATGAGACTATGAACAGACAAGTCAGCATGAGAGTGGACTGTGAAATGAAAGTGGTTGGCCACTAGAAGATCCCTGTCACTGATGTGGACAGAAGCGAAGGTGGTCAGCAAAGCGATCTCCCAGTCTGCGCCTTGACGTAGAGAAGGTCATAAAGGGAGCACCGAATGCAGCAGACAACTCCCACAGATATATACAAGTGAAGTGTTGAAGGGACTGTTTGGGGCCCCAAAAGGTGGTGAGGGAGGGGATGTGGGCACAAGTGTGGCACTTCCTGCAGCCACAGGTGAAGGTGCCAGAGGAGCGATGAGTGGATGAGGCAGTCATGGAGGGAGCAGTTCCTATGGAAGGCAGAGAGGAGAGAAGAGGAATCATGTGTCCAGTAATGGGATAATGTAGGTGGAAGAAATTACAGAGGTTAATGTGTTGGACATGGAAGCTATTGGAATGGTAAGCAAGGACAAGGAGAATCCAGTGTTTATTACATCTAGGGCAGAGGGGGCCAGGGCAGATGAGTGGGAAATGGAGAAGATGCAGTTAAGGGTCGAGTTGATGGTGGTGGAGGGGAAGCCAGATTTGTGGAAGGCAGCAGACATTTCAGATGATATGACTGGAAGGCCTCACCTTGGGAACAGATGCAGCAGTGTTATATGTGCATTATGGAGGAAAGTGTGGCCTCCCCGTCTATCTGGAACACCGTGGATTGTGGAGGGTCACGTGATCTCCATCTGAAACTTATTCTGAGATCACATCTCCTGCCAATCAAGGTTGGTCTTCAGCCACCCATTGGTGCACACCTTACTGTTAGGTCATTTAAATGACTCAGGGTCATTATTAGACAGATGCCCAGCTCAGAACAGTACAAACATTGAAGCACGCCACATTTCTTTCTCTCTGCCTCTTGGTCCAAGTCCAAGACCTCGCTCCATGCCAGGTCACTACTGTGAACATCGCTGGAGGAGTAATGGGCAAGTTGTGCACGACACTCAAGTTGAGCTGTAGTACTGTGATAGATTAGTGCTTGCAGAGAACCGCACCCCCATTGGTACAGGGATCAAACCAGAGTGGGTTTGAAAATCCCTGTCTGTGAAGTGCTTACATGTACAGGAGTGTGAAGGTAGGCAGCCACTGATATCGGAGTCCAACTAGAGTCTGGTGTGAATGACTATATAGTTGTTTAGTAGTAGAGTAATTAAGTATCGTTTGACGTCTTCCCCATTTGTCTTCTATATATCCAATAAAGTTATCCTTGATAGTCACACGTGTCCAGACTAGTCTCTCTGTGAACCCACCAAACCTGATACTTGCCCCAAACACAACAGATGGAGATGGAGAAACTGGAGAATGGAATAGAATTCTTGCAGGGGACTAGGTATAAACATTAGGGGGTATTTCTTCATGCAGAAAGTGTGGAATGACGTCAGCTGGTTGTCATGGGCTTCATTTTAACATTTAAGAAAAATTTGGACAAGTATATGGATGGGAGAGGTATGGAGGCCTATGGTCCGGGTTCGAGTGATTGGGACTGGGAAGAATAATAGTTCGGCACAAATGAGATTGGCCAAAGGGCCTGATTCTGAGCAGTAGTGTTCGGTTCTATTTCCCACCTGGAACACAATTGGTGTATATGAATGTCTTTCATCTTGAAAACTCGTCAGCAGAGTTACAAGGCCTCACAGATGCAATGACACAGCATCAGTCCTGAGCTGTCGTGCGGTCTGTATGCAGTTTGAATAATCTCCCTGTGAGCCCATGGGTTTGCCCAGAGCACTCTCATTTCTCATCATATCCAGAGGTTGGCTAGTTAACTGGCAACTGTAAGCTCCCTCTTGTAAAGGTGATGAGGTGCAGCTGAGAAAATGAGAGAATAGGTTAAAGGGAAATGGGTGAGGAATAGAATCATACCAAGAGCCAGCTTAGAATCAATGGGCCAAAAGGCCTCCTATGTCATTTAAAAAAAAGTAAAATAATTTGGAATATGATTGTGCCAAAATTGCACTAGCATCTTGGAAGATCAAACTTGAAGGCAGAGTACATGGTTAATGGTAGGCTACTAATGATGTGGGAGAAGAGAAGGACCTTGTGGTCCAAATCCATAAATCTCTTAAAGTCACCGCACAGGTAGATAGGACAGTTAAGGCAGCCCATGGTATGCTGGGATTCATTAATCAGAGACGGCTCAACAGAGGCATACACAAGGTCAACAATCAGCATCTTTATCCTAGGGAAGGTCTAGCAAACACTAGAGGATATTTGTACAAAGTGAAGGAAGGAAAGTTTAGAAAAGGTATCGGGGATAAGTTTTCAAAACTGGAACAATAGGGGCATTTAAAAGATTGTTGGACGGGCACATGGATGAAAGGAAAATAGAGGGTTATGAGGTAAGGAGGATGTAGTTTTTTGGGAGGGAGGTTGGTACAATATCATGGGCCAAAGGCCTGTACAGTGCAATAATGGTCTATGTTTAACCAGAGTGGGGGTTGGGGATTTTCCAGCAAAATGCCCAGATATCAAAAGTTTAAGAAAAATCCTTTCAGTCTCTTAGTGTGGTCAAGTAAATAAGCCCTCAATACAAAATAGCAAGAGAATGCTGCATCATCTGCAATAGATGTGGTTGATGTTAATGTTGATTGCTTCTCATCAGAACAGGCAGGAAGAGGTCATCAAGCTGAAGCATCCACTCTCCTTCTCTCCCAGTCTGAACTCCCTGACCTACTCAATACATCCAGCATTCTCTGCTGTTGTTTTGGATTTCTAGCACCTCCAGTTGTATTTTTAACTGCCTACTCTGCCAAGTTCTTGACTGACATCCATCCAGTCCATTAATTTTGGCACAAATCTCAGTTCCCTGCTGTGGGAATATAATATTTACACCATTTTATAGGAACATTAATCAGATTCCAAACCAAAAATTGCCAGGGAAATTTTTGATCTGTCCCTATTAAATACATTGGCATGTTTACAAGTTAACATCGATTGACCTACACTCCTACAATGGAGGATGTGAAAAAGTCTCCAAGCAAGCTAAGAAGCTAGCTCTGCTTGCATATTGTTGCAAAGCATTTGTGCCTCCAAATGTGTGCAAGCTCTTGGCCCTGTCTTAATGGATGAACATACGCAAGAACATATATAAAGAGCATAAGAAACAGGAGCAGGAGTTGGCCATCTTGCCCGTCAATCATCTTCTGCCATTCAGTGAGATACAGCGGTGGACTCGAGCTTTAATTCCCTACTATGCAAAAGTCAAGGCAATCGTCTTTCAAGTATTTGGTCAAATGTTAATCTTTCATCCACTCTTTTTACAAATTTTAAGTTGAATATCATCTTACTGTAGGAATACAACCAAACAAATAGCGTTTTTCACCAGGGTAAAAACATGAACAGATACAATTTTGTTGTTAAATTAAAAAATATACTTGCATAAATTAAAACATATTAAATTAAATTAAATATTAAATATTACATTAAAATAAAAAAATATACTTGCATAAATATTTTGTGGCTATTTACATGGTTACAGAATACCATTCATCAATTTCACATCCTGTGAGAAGAAGCTATTTCCCACACTGGCAGTCCTTATTTTGGTGGTCCCGTACCACCTCCTTGATGGTAGTGGGTCAATGATACTATGTGCAGGATAGAAAGGATCCTCAATAATTCTTTGAGCCCTATTTAAGTAATGCTCCTTGTAAATGTCATCAATTGAGAAAAGGGAGACCTCAGTGATCTTCTTGACCATTTAGACAATCCTTTGTATCCAATGCTTTTCAGTTACTATACCGCACAATGATGCAGCCTACTTCTGACACAGTGGGAGGTGATTTGGCCCATTGTGTTTACACCGGCTCGGAGTTATCCCATTAAATCCAATACCCCACTAGATTTAACTGCCTCTTCTCTCTCACCTCCCCACTCCGCCCACTTCTCCCACCTACCAACACAAGAATGTGGGAGGAAACCACAACACCCAGGGAAATCCCAAACCTTCATGGGAAGAATGAGCACACATGCAGCACTGGAGGTTTGGTCCAAATCTAGGGTGTGGGAGTACCTGCTGCACCACTGTTCCCAACACCACAAAATCAAGGCTCAAGTGCCAATGAGAATGGATGGAGGAGAACGTACAAAATAGCCAGCAATATGCTGGAAATACTCATCAGGTCAGCCAGCATCTGAGAGCCCACACTTTTTGGTCAATGACCATTAAGAAACTAGTTTAACAGAAGGCCATTTTGACCTGAATCAGCAATTCTCCTCCTCTTTCCACAGATGCTGCCTGACTCGATGAGTATTTCCAGAAGTTACTGCTGTTATTTTGTATCTAGGATTCAGTATGTTCACTTTTATTCTCTCATCCACTCAGATGGTTCTCAGATTTACCACTGGTGTTGAATAAAAATAGGCTTTCTCCCAGCCCCAAGATTATTTCTCCACTTCCCTTATGATTCTAGTTTTCGACTTCCAAGTATTCAAACAGACAATTTATCCACCACAATGCTCCCCAAGGAAATTTTCCAACCAAAATGAATCCAACTCAATCCTGTCAGTTTGATTACTCTCTCACTCCATGTTCTCACTCCAGCCACCAAATGCATTAAGGAAAGACAATAATATTGCATAAGCACTGACTGTATGTAATTCTCTGATCGCCCTTTGCTGGATTGCTTTGATCTCTCAAATGTTTTGTTTATTCATCCACGGATGCCACTGACAATATCAACATTTCAGCATGATTAATGTAGTGGTAAGCACAATGCTGTTACAGCGCCAGAGAACAGAGCCAGATCTACACCCCCGGTACGTCTCTGTGGGTTTCCTCCAGGGACTCCAGTTTCCTCCCACCATTCAAAACGTACCGGGGGGTTGTAGATCAACTGGATGGCCAAAAGAGCCTGTTATCATGTTGTATGTCTAAATTTGAAATTTTTAAAAAATATTGTCTTTCCTTAATTTTCCTTGAAAATGGAGATGAGTGACCTGATCAGAATATTGCTGAGTGCGTTGGAAGAGACTGCTGGTGTATTCATCTGAGGTGTCCATTCTGGTTGATTTTCAGTGTAAATAGTTAGCTCTGCCATTAAGTAGAGCAGTAAGAGGCGACCACATTCCTTCGGACTCAGACTTGGTAAGGATAGTCAAGGTCAAGCACTAGTTGCTGCTTCCAATCTTAGCACATGGGGGAACGATTTAAAAGGGACATTCGGGGCAATGTTTTCACACAGAGTGGTGCCTAAATGGAAATAGTTACCAGAGAAAGCTGTAACAATTGCAACATTCAAATAACATTTAGACCAGTACCTAGAGATCAAAAACATTTAGATCAGTACCTAGAGATCAAAAACATTTAGACCAGTACCTAGAGATCAAAAACATTTAGACCAGTACCTAGAGATCAAAAACATTTAGACCAGTACCTAGAGATCAAAAACATTTAGACCAGTACCTAGAGATCAAAAACATTTAGACCAGTACCTAGAGAGGAAACAGAGAGATATGGGCCAAATACAGGCAAATGGGACCAACTTGGATAGAAATAGGATGGCATGGGGTGGTTGGGCTGAAGAGCCTGTTTCTACACTCTAAGATCCATGATTCTCTGACTCCTGGGTCCACTCTATTTGTACTTGGCTTTAGTTAAGTAGCTTGCACACAATGCTTAGACCAGTGGTTCTCAGTCTTTTCTCCCCCCCACTTAAATAATCCCTTACTAATTACAAAGCACCTATGACATCTTAAAGTGGTATGTGAGTGAAGAAATAATGGTTAAGAACCAGTGGCTTAGACTCTACAATTCAATTTGTGGTCCTTGGGTTCACTCTGAGGGCTTCTTTACACTCTGTTGTAATACAAGGCCCACTGGAGTAGATTACAAGTATAGAGAATACCAATGGATCTTTAGGACAATATCTACTGACTCCTGTTGGTCATTTCTGTTTTGATCATCTGCCCCTCACTCTCCCCAACACTGTCCAAACCTGAACACGACTGAGACCACGATCCAAGCTGGCCTTGCCTCTCCTAGGCCTTCTTCAGCCTCTGACTCACGCAGCAACTCCATGCAGATCCACCTCTAGCTGCCATGGCACGTTCCTCACCTTTGTCCTTGGGCCTGGCAACCATCCCTTTTTTTAAAAAAAGCTTAAGAGGACTAGGATTGCTTAGGTGAGAAGATCCACCCTTTTCTTAGTAGAAATTGGAAAAATCAAAGGATAGGAAATCATTATAAAGTGTCCTGAGGGACTGGTTACTGAGCTCTAGCCAGACTTAATGGGGATATTTTGCTTGAAGAGGTAATGATTTTCTTTGATCTTACTATTCCCATTGCACAGATCCACAGTAATGGATTGTTAAATCTTTCTAGAAGTCAGTGCATCTCTTCAAAGATTGTCAGGCTACCTATAATTGTGCAGTCACCTCAACATATCAACTATGCAGTCACCTCAAACTTACAAAATAGAAGAAGTTGGAAATACTCACCAGGTTGGGTTGTTTCTGCCAAAGTGTTTCACATTTGATGTTATTAGAGTTGGAACTAAGCATCCAAATCTTAGTTGAAGTGATGAGTAGATCAATTATTTTGAGCACGTGGAAGCTTGGTCTGTGTGCCTGAAAGAGATAGATGAATGTGTGAATGCAAAAAACTAAGCAAAAAAAATTATTCAAGAAGAAATAGATTAAGAAAAGTGAATGGGTTTATTAAAATGGGAAGATTATGACCGAACAGTTCATACTGGGAAATGGTATAAATCACTGAAGTTGAAATCAAAGTAATTATATTAATCTGGAATTTTAAAAGAAAAGATAATATCAACCTTAAAAAAACATTAAAGATACTAGATTGTTTTAAATACTCATCTGGGTCACTGATCACCTTTGAAATCTGACATGCTTTCCCTGTGGCTCAACAGCAGATGGCTTCCCTTCAATAATGAAAGAACAAGTCATTCCATTCAAGGAGAATTGGTGTATGCCTCTCCAGTAAAGTTCTGGGACTTCTGCTCTTTTTGAATCTTATAAATGACCTTGACAAAGAAGTAGAGGGATGGGTCAGTGTGTTTGCAGATGACATGAAGGTTGAAGGTATTGTGGATAGTGGTGAAAGCTGTCTAAGGTTAGAACAAGAAATAGACAGGATGCACATTTGGGCGGAAAAGTGGCAGATGGAGCTCAGTCAGGATAAGTGAGAGGTCAAACCTAAGGTGGAATTCATGGTTAATGTTAGAATACTTAACAGTGTGGACGATTAGAGGGACTTTGGGGGTCCAAATCCATAGATTGCTTAAGGTTACTGCACAGATTGATAGGACAGTTCAGAAGGCCTATGGCATGCTGGGCTTCAATAATCAGGGACTTTTCAGGTAATGTTGTAGCTCTATAAATCTCTGGTGACACCACACTTTGAATATTGTGTTCAGTTCTGGTCACCTCATTACAGGAAAGATGTGGAACCTATAGAGGGTGCAGAGGAGACTTACCAGGATGTTACCCAGATTTAAAAAATGTCTTAAGAGGTAAGGCTAGCAGAGCTAGTATTTTATCTTTATCTTTGGAGTGAAAAAGGATGAGAGGCGACTTGATAGAGGTCTAAGATTCTGAGAGGCATAGATAAGGTAAATAGTCAGCACCTTCCCCAGCCCCCTCCCCCCCCACCTCACCCCCCAGGGCGCGAATAGCAAACAGAGGATATCTGTACGAAATGATGGGAGGAAAGTTAGAGGAGACATCAGGGGTATGTTTTTTTTTTTAAAAACTAGAGTTGTGGGTGCCTAGAATCCATTGCCAGGGGTGGTAGTGGAGGCTGGAACAATAGGTGCATTTAAAAGACTCTTAGACTGGAACATGGATGAAAGAAAGAGGGTATGGGGTAGGGAGAATTTAGTTCTTTTTTGGTAAGTATATACTGTATGGGTCAGCACAACATCATGGGCAGAAAGGCCTGTGCTGTGCTATAATGTTCTGTTCTATGTTCACATGCAATGAATAAATACAGGAATATATACTGTACATACTGAATGCACCTCATCTCAGCTGTGTCATCATTCCTCTCTTGTTCAGGCTACTGACCCATGACTCTATTGCCAGCTCCAGCTTCAAAAGTGTCAAGTTTGCTGATGACACAACAGTCGTCGGCCTCATCAGGCAACAACGAGTCGGACTACAGAGGTGGAAAATCTTGTGAAATGGTGCAATAGTGGCAACCTGAGTCTCAAAATGGACAAGACAAAGGAGATGATCAAGGTCTTCAGAAGGACCACCCTCCATTATACATCAACAACTCTGTAATGGGGAGGGTGAAGAGCACCAAGTTCCTTGAGTTCACTTAGCTCCATAGTCAAGAAAGCCCAGCAGTACCTCTACTTCCTGAGGAAAGTTCATCTCCCACCCTCCAACCTCACTACATTCTACAGAGGATGAATTGAGAGCACCCTGAGCAACTGTATCACCACCTGGCTTGGAAGCTGTACCTCCTTGGACAGCAAGACCCTGCAGAGGATAGTGAAGTCATCAGAAAAGATCATTGGGGCCTTTCTTTCTACCACGAAGGACATCTACAATACTCGATGCAGACGAAAGGCAACAAACGTTGTGAATGACTCCACACACCCTTCATGTAAACTGTTCTCTTTCTGGCATCTGGAAGGAGGTACCGTAACACTCAGGCCCTTACATCCAGACTGGGCAACAGCTTCCTCCTACCCCTCCCCCAAAGCCATCAGACTCCTGAATTCCAAGAACATAGGTGGATAATGTACCATGGACATTTACTGCATACACTTTAATATTTTAAAGTGTTTAACTTCTATTCTAACTTATATTTATGCAAATATGCTCCATGAACCCGGAGAATCGCTATCTCATCTTTACCATGTGAGCATGGTATGAATGATAAATAAAGGTGACTGGACTTGAACTAGTGACCTATTGTGGACACTCAACATCTCCTCACTTTTCAGGTAAGTGCAACAGCGACTACACTACCCAAGAAGATTGAACCAGCCAGCATTATGCCAACCTTCTATAGGAGATCTATCGAGAGCATCCTGGCCAACTGCATCACAGTTGCTGCAGAGAAATTGATAGGAGGTCAATCCACAGGACCATAAGGGTGGCAAAGAGGATTACTGGAGAGTGTGCAAAATAATTGAGGACCCCTTCCACCCCACACACAGCATCTATCAGCTGCTCCCATCTGGACAGAGATTCGGGAGTATCAGAGCCAGCACCACAAGGCGGAGGAACAGTTTCTTCACACAGGCAGTGAGAATACTGAACGACCAAAGGAACTGCTCACACTAGCCACCCGGGGCCCTCATTTGTACAGAACAATATTTGTTTGTTTATTATTTTTAAAGATAAAATACTTGTCCTGTATATGTATTATTTGTCTGTATGTGTGTAATATTTGGTTGTGTGTCTGTATGTTTTTGCACCAAGAACCAGAGAACACCATTTCATCAGGTTGTACTTGTGTATTAGAGGACAATAAACTTGACATATATAGCAGAAACCATGCATTGGAAATGGACACTGGGTGGTTCCATCAGGAGCTGTGTGTACGTACAGTTGCATCCTTGCAATGCTGACTGCTGGGGAGTGTCAAGTGTAACTGTCTCCCTCCACACCAGCCATAGAGATGAAGACAGAGGACAGAGCAGGGGGGGGGGGGAGAAAGAGAAAAGATACACTACACTCCATAGTCCCCAACAGTTCACCCACCTGAGTGCACATGACAATCAAGTGGCCACGGCCAAGTGTGAGCTGTTCAAGTAGCCTATGATTGCTGTGTACAACACAAATCTGATTTATGCAACATTTCAGGGGCCCCATAAACACCCTGACTGTAGGAAACTAAGGTGCTGTATGAAAGGTATCCTTTCAATTGATGGTACCCTTCAATTACCATCTTCTTATGAGTAGTGTACTGCTAGTTTCTCCATGAGCAGTCAATGACCAAGGTGGCCCTTAAACTCTAATGGAGGTAAACAAACAATCTGTAGATGGTGGAGAACTAGAATACATATCATTGTTGGAGTAACACAGCAGGTCACACAGCATCCATGGAAAGCAATAGGCTTCAAAGCCCCACTCCTAAACCTGGATTAAAACATAGAATATAGGACATTACAGCATAGTAGAGGCTCTCCAGCCCATGATGGAAATCTACACCACAGCAATCTTACTTTTACTTACCTCACACCCATAATTTACTTATTGATGAAGGACATCCTGATGGAGGCCTGAAACAATGGCTGCCAACTGCTTTCACGTCGACACTGCACGATCTGCTGAGTTCCTCCACTACTTTTGTGTGTTTTCCCCAACCTCCAATTCCTGCTGGCAGCGAAGGAATGGAGGGCCTGTTGCAGCCCAGGACCTTGGGGTCACCAGGGGCCACAGCTTTGCTGCATTGGTTCACACACAGAAATGCCCAAGCTCATTTCTCAATCAGTCAGAAAGTGCTGCAGGTGTGAGCTAACTCAGGAACAGTTGCTCAAGTGCAGTGTGCACACATAACAGGTGCAAATAGAACTAAGTGGACATAGAACTAATATCAATCAGGCAGAAGGGGCTGCAGGTACGATCTAACGCAGGAACAGCTGCTCATGTGCAGTCTGCACACATAACAGGTGCAAATAGAACTAAGTGGACATAGAACTAATATCAATCAGGCAGAAGGGGCTGCAGGTGTGATCTAACTCAGGAACAGCTGCTCATGTGCAGTCTGCACACATAACAGGTGCAAATAGAACTAATTTGCAGGCTGCAGTGTTTAATTGCTCTGCACATCTGTTTCCCTTTGATTAGTGCTGTGTTCATAAAGCTACACATAAAGAGATTTATTGCTGTGATTTTTGTTTCCTTCAACAGCAAGGAACATGGAATGAAAAAAGTCAATCAGATGAAAGTAGATAATTCCCCAAATCTGCCCTTCAATTGAACTCATCACTGCTTTAAAGAGGAAGAGATCTGAAAGAAGAGAAAAATATTCTCTTGAAAAGATTATAATGTTTGGAGGTTTGTTGTAACATTCTCGATGCTTTGACTTTCTACGCAAGTTGAGATTTTAATTAATACTACTGCTTGCGGCTTGTCAGATCAACCTGGCTGACAAATGTCGCTAATAACCGTTGGATTGGATTCCGCCAGTCTAGGCCACAAGTGGAATTGGGCACATGGATTACAGTACACCAAATCATTGGACCAGCCACGTTTTTCATACACGGCTGAGGGTGAAATCGCAGATAGACTCACTAGTACCTAGGTGCTCTGTGGTCAGTAAGGGATAACTTAAGGTGGTATATACCCACCTCACTGACAAAAGGCAAAGGAGGAAAAACCCAACACCCAACCCCAACCAACCAATTTTCCCCTGCAACCGCTGCAATCGTGTCTGCCTGTCCCACATCGGACTTGTCAGCCACAAACGAGCCTGCAGCTGACCTGGACTTTTTACCCCCTCCATAAATCTTCATCCGCGAAGCCAAGCCAAAGAAAGAAATATACCATATATTTTGGTGTACAAGACGTGAAACCCAAAAAAACTCTCTCAGAAAATGGGGGTTGACTTGTGTGCAAGATATACTTTTGAGACCGCACATTCAGCTCCAAATCCAATCCACGCCGATCTGCCATACAAGTTGACCCATGGAAAAAAAATTTGGTGTATGTTCACCCATGAAAAGCAGACTAGGCATATAAGTAGACCGTTGAAAAATTTAAAAAAAAACTGAATGCGACTGATTTTCATTGAAATTTTTATTGAAAACAGCATCACATTTTGAACCCTTCAAAATCATTCTCACTACCTTCGTCTGAGGCAAAGATGGCGGCCAGCACGTCCATACTCTTACTGTTTAAACAGTCATCATATGGGTCCCAGTCTGCATATGATGAGGAAGTTTCAGATTCGTCGTCAGTATCCCACAATAAATCATCTTCCGTGCCATTAATTGCATAAGAAATACCGCACTTTTTAAATGATTTTATCAGTCTCTATTTTAACTTTGTCCCACACCTTGAGCACAAAGTTACACAGCGCATCAAGTGTTGCAGCACGCATTGCCCCACATTTTGTAAATGACTTTTTTACCCTCAACATCCATGTGTTCTAGACTTTCGATTTTATTGCCTCTAATTTGGACAGGGGTGTCAGCCCTGTACTTCTCCTAAAGTCAACAGTCATCTCCATTTTATTGACATTGAGAGTGAGGTTGTTATCTTGGCACCATGCCACTAGACCTTCCATCTCTTTCCTGTATTCCATTTCATCATTGATAACCACTTGCAATTGTGATGACATTCACATGTTAGAAGATGGAGTTGAAGTGATATTCAGCTGTAGATGGGTGTAGAGGGAGCACAGTAGGGGACAGAGTACACATTCTCAAGGAGCGGCAGTGTTGAGTGTAATCGTGGAGGAGATGTTACTCCCCATCTTCACTCATTGCAGACTGTTGGACAGCAAGTCAAGGATTCAGTTGCCAAGGGAAGCATTGAGGCCAATTATACTCAACCTATTTTATTCTCTCCATATGCCCATCAATTCTCTCCATTTACCTCTGACATACTGGGGTAATTTGCATGTGGCCAATTATTAGAGGTGGGGGAAGAAACAGGAATGTTTGGAGGAAACCAACGCAGTCACAAGGATTATGTAGAAACTGCACACAGATAGCACTGGTGTTCAGAATTGAACCCAGGTCACTGGAACTCCGCGTTAACAGTTTTGCCAACTGTGCCCCCGTGCCACTTCACTGGAATTGTCCTATCTTCCTTAACATTTTTCATTTACAACACAGTAGAAACCAATTCTGGCCATTTAAACCCAATCAACCTACAGACCTACACATTTTGAAAGGTCAGAGAAAATCCACGCAGACATGGGGAGAACATAGAAACTCCTTACAAACAGTGTCGGATTCGAACCCAGGTCACAGGCGCTGTAATAGCATCACGCTAAATGCAATTTAACCCAAATATTGCCATTAGTTAACAAAAAGAAATCCTTCGACCTAAGATTTAACAAACCGATCCCGTTACAATCGCCATTTGCATCAAGCACTTTCAACATCTCTAATAAGTTGGAGTATTTCCAACCCTCCTTTTATTTTTTTTGCAAGCCTGTCTCTAATTTTCAAACTTTATCTGCTGTGAGAATTTTTTTCACTGTTCATAATATCAGCTCCCCATAATATCTTCAAAACTTTAACCAATCACTTCTCCTTCTAAGTAACAGGGTACAAGACACTCCAGTGGATGTGATAATCACACAGTGCTGTTTTAAAGCAAGGAGGCTTTCCCTGACTTCCCAATTTTCCCCACTGAAACATTATCACCTTGCTGCTTTAGGGAGTGCGCTCCTCACATGACAACACAATACATCAATGACAAACAACATTAGCTGTTCCCCACTCTGCACAATCACCATTGAAGTGAAAACCTTTTTTCCACAATAGATCAGAAATTAGGGATAGCCCAGGGTTAAATTGCTACCTCACAACTCCAATGACCCAGGATGAATTGTTGCCCCTGGTGCTTTCTATGAGGAGTTTGCTGGTTCCTCTGAGTGCTCCGGTTTTCTCCCACATTGCAAAGATGTTTGAGTTGGTCGGTTGAAAGAGTGTAGGTGAGCGGTGGTATCTGAGGTGAGTTGGTGAGGATGTGGGAAATAAATATAATGTGATTAGTGCAGTATTAGTGTAAATGAGGGCCTGATGGTAAGCATGAAAGCCCGTGGAATTGCAAGAAGGATACTAGCATGGGTAGAGCATTGGCTAATTGGCAGGAAACAGAAAGTAGGAATAAAGGGATCCTATTTTGGTCAGCAGTGGTGTTCTGCAGAGTTTGGTGTTGGGGCTCTTCTTTTTGTGTTGTATATAAATGATTTGGATTTTGGAATAGAAGGCTTTGTAGCTAAATTTGCAGATGATACCAAAATAGATGGTAGGGGAGGTGGTGCTGAGGATACCGAAAGGCTACAGAGAGACTTGGATAGATTAGACAATGGGCAAAGAGGTGGCAAATGAAATACAATGTTGGAAAGTGCAGAGTTATGCATATTGATAGAAGAAATAGACAGGCAGTCTATTTATTTAGATGGGGAGAAAATTCAAAACTCCGAGGTGCAAAGAGACTGGGAGTCCTCGTGCAGGACACCCTAAAGGTTGTCCTCCAGGCTGAGTCGAAGGTGAAAGAAGAATGCAATTTTGGCATTCATTTCTAGAGGAATAGCATGTAAGAACAGAAATGAAATGTGGAGGATCTATAAAGCACTGGTGAGACCTCATTTGGAGTACTGGGTACAGTTTGGGCTACTATGCTAGGTTCGCTATGCTTGGGGGTCACGTTTGTGAGTTAAGCCATTATTTATTACCACACATTGTGCCGGCCCGAGCTCTGCAGTTGTGGGCCGCCACAGGTGATATAACAGCTGCAGGGCCTGCTGAGTTTCTCCAGCTCTTTTGTGTATTTACTACACACACACACACACACACACACACACACAACAATGTTAGGTCCTTCCATTTGGATCTTGTTCAGAACAGTTTTCATTTTTTTCAAAACTCCACTAAAAAGGCCGACAGAGGAACATTCCAAATAGGATTAGATCAGTGGTTCTCAACCTATTTTTTTTCCACTCACATACCACTTTAAGTACACCCTTACTAACCAAAGAGCACCAATGGCATTCTATGCCATAGGTGCTCTGTGCTTAGTAATGGGTTACTTAAGGAGGTATGTGAGTGGAAAAAAATAGGTTGAGAACCAATGGATTAGATTATTCAAAATCTCAGATCATTCAATTAGACCCACTGATGATATACAGCAGTTTGAAAAAGAATTTTGTTAAATTAGGTGGTAAAGCATTTCACGATCACTAATGAGACCTTTTCACCTTGCATGAGAGTTGACTGATGACAAATAATTGCTCTGTTGGAGCCTCATCAATATCATGGTCCTTTTTGTCTGTTTTGCTTGACAGGGCATGCTTTAAAAAATAACATACTGTCGTTATTGGGTACTTAATATTTACTTTGGAAGGAACAAGTTTTATTTTTTCTTAAACCTTCAAGTGCCAATTTTCTTCAGCAGACTGAAGCACTAATGGCTGGAAAGCTTGTTATTTAATTCACAATGGGATTGAACTTTGAACCTGATCACAAATACAATGGACACCTCTGCTATAACGGGAAGTTGCACCGTGACTTGCCTAAAAGTGAAGGGAAGTGGCCATGCAGCCGTGTCATCCTGTGGATTGGAACACCCGTTTAACATGTGGACACAGTTAGCAATGACTGTATTAATTGAACATCCCTAGTTACCTCTCAATGGAGGAGGCTGTTAAGAATCGACCATATCGGTGAATTTCAGAGAGTTAGAATCATGTAGCACAGAAGTAGGCCATTTGGCCCACAATGTTTATGCTGGCCATTGTGCACCTATCTACGCTAATCCCATTTACCAGCATTGGTTCTATTCATTCCTGTTAAGCATACCTTGAAATTCTGGCATCATTTCGTATCTCTTGACTCATATAAAGTGGACCACATCACTCATCAGTATTTAACCTTCCATAATTCGGAGATTGAATCCTATTTCCTCTGTCAATTTAACTCCAAGAAGATTTATTGCCTGGAATTTAAACCATATATTTTCATTCAAAAATATGGCCTCTTCTACCACTGTTTTATGAACACATCTCTCTATATTAAATTTATTCCCATCCTCTGCCCACGTAATGCTTAAAAATTGCCTTCCAATAGGTAGAGAGGATAATACCCATTTCTTAATGAAGTCAGATCGGATACTGGGAGGAAGATCAGTCAAATGAGTTTAATTTGTTTCTCTTCCTTATATCAAATGTAATCTGTTTTAAGATTCTTTTTGCCCAGAGGAACATTAAATATGCTCAGTAGTGTCAACTAAAGTTTGTGCTGGCCCATCGCAGGTGTGTACATGGGCATTTATGGCTGGCAAAAGGGTGAAGGAATGAACAACTGGACTTGCTCCAATAAATGTACTTGAGCAGATTGGCTTCATATTGAGAATATTTCAAACAGTTATCAAAATAAACCCAATAGAAATCTAGTTTGTTTTATTGGCAAAGGTTTGTGTGGGGATGAAATGGGGAAGGAGGAATAGTATTACTGGAATTGGCTTCCAAAACAGTTCCAGACAAGTGGAGATTGAAAACAAGTTAATGGGATTACATATTAGGTAAAACTGAGAAGATTTCTCGAGCACTGACCAAACCTTCACTTTAATATTGCTCCAGTCATCTTAGAATGGGAGTATAAATGGGCAAAACAATATAAACCCAATCTAACAAATCAGCCTTGCAAAGTTGTTACAGAGTGAATCTAAAGAAAAGTAGTTAATGGAATTGCCAAACTTAAAAGGAAAATAATATATCAGTTTGTGGCATCTAAGCACTCCAGAACATGATACATTTTCCATAATTTTAAACAAGTATAAATAGAATGGTGCATTTATACATTTGGGAATTGTTGAAAATGTTTTGGGGATTTATTACATTTTAAATGGTGGCCCAGAAATATATACGAAGACTTAAAAGAAACAATTTTAAAATGGTACGATAGAAGGCAACTAATTTAGTTTTGATATTTCTTGCCCTTTTCCTGACTGAAATCCTTTCACTCCTGATAGATCTCTCTGCAGTGACATTCAGAATCATGACCATGGGAGAGTCATGTCACTTTACTTAAAAAAAAGTAAGGTTTTGTAAGACAAGTAAATAGTAGAAGTTGCATCATTGTAATAAATGTGAACATTCAAAGATACAAAACTGAGAAACAAATATAAATTGCCAAGCAAAAGCAGGGAAAATGTGTATGTTAAACCAATAAAAGATGAGGAAACATCAAGAGAGAGAGAAGTGGGGTTTCCGAATAAGAACTATGACATATTGGATATGCAAAGAATGATAAACAAATACATCAAGCGGAAATATAAACTATTATGGAATAATTTCTTGTGTAAAAACTCCTGTCACGTCAACAGGCTAACAGGAAGTACAGACTGAACTATCAGAGGTGACAATGGTCATGGGGTAAGAAGTCTTGCTTAAGATGGAGTCAGGAAGTAGGTGTCCTAAGACACCATGGTTGTCCGCAGCAATGAGGAAGTGTACAGGAAGGTGATGTTGAGTTATGTCAACAACAACCTTGCACCCAGCATTAGCAAAACCCAGGAGATGATTGTAGACTTCGAGAGGAAATCAGGAGAGCACAAGCCAGTCCTCATTGAATGGTCAGTGGTGGACAGGGTGAAAATTAACTTAATAGATGTCTCTATGGGTAAGTACCTTCACGATACACTTTCACCCTTTTAGCATCTCTGTCCAGGCGCCCACCTGTATCTGAGCATGTTCTGCCCTGGTTTAATTTCCCAAAAGGTCATTGCCAAGTTAATTTTCACCCACCATTCCTTTGCCCACTTTCGCCATTGAGCGATTTCCTCTTGTGACCCTGGACAGCCTTCTTCACTGTTCACCACACCATCAATTTTTGTGTCATCTGCAGACTTCCTGACCATGCTGCATACATTCTAATCAAAATCACCAACGTGTGATAAACAACAGATGACCCATCATCAATCTTTGTGCCACACTCTGGCCTCCAGTCAAAAAAGCAACTCTCCATAACCAACATATGCCTTCTCCCATTAAGCCAATTTTGGACACATTGGATCCAATGTGTTCTACCGTTCTGGACCAGACTATGTCTCACTTTATGCTAATAGTCATGTAATATCTTCTGCCCTGCTTTCGTCAATCCTCTTTGTCACCTCTTGAAAATCTGTCAAATTCATGAAACAGATTTCCGTCAGACAAAGCCATGCTGACCATTTCTAGTCAGTCCTTGCCTTTCCATTAGCAAGTAAATCCTGTCTTTTAGGGACCCTTCCAATAACATTCCCAGTGCCCACAAAATGGTACACCATTTTTTCAGAATGTTCTGTATAGTTCCCTGGTTTAACCCCACAGCCAATGTTCCCTCTAATTTTTAGTCGTCAATGTGCACAAAAATCTTCAAGTTGTGCAAATTTTGTTTCCTGTGACAAAAATATGTGCACCCTGAATGCTTGTGTAAAGTTGAAATTGTTTCAAGATCATTTTGGCACAGCCATTCTCTCATGGCTAATAATAACAGCATTGGCATGTTTTAATATAATACAACTTTAATAGAAAGAGTTAGCTCAGTGGTTCTCAACCTATACTATTGGAGCTCTGTGATTAGTAAGGGATTGCTTAAGGTGGTATGTGGGTGGAATTAAAATGTTTGAAAACCACTGTTTTAATTGTATCTAATTGACTCGGTATGTGCTCAGTTTCAGAACTCCAAAGGAAATGCACCAATGACAATTTTTCTCAAGCAAAATATTTCAGTTACAATTGGGTCTAGAGCAGTGATTCTCAACCTTCCCTTCCCATACCACCTTAAGCAATCCCTTACTAATCACAGAACACCTATGGCATAGGGATGACTTAAGTGGTATGTGAGTGGAAAGAAAAAGGTTGAGAACCAACTAAAAGATTATTTTCAATAGTATTCTTATTAAGCTGGTTGCAAAACACGTGTGTACATGCACATGCACACAGCTTTGAGGGGACAGTCCCCACACTCCATCTTAAATAAATGACATTAGTTATTCCCTGGTCTTCCTGTATCTTGTCTCTGGCTAGTTTGGTCTCAACAATTTCCCCTAACATCCTAGGATGCATTTGATCCAGCCCGGACGATTTATCAATTTCAGGACTTCCAACTCCTTCATAATGTTGATACGCTTCAGATATATTCCATCCCTGGACCTCACAAGCTGCAATATCCTTCTCCATTGTAAATGCAGAGTCAAAGCATTAATTTAAATTCTCATTCCTGGTTCCCCTTGACACAACCACCTGGGTGAAGGAAAAAACCAGACTATCTATCCACTGTTACGGCACTATAACAGCTCATAGATTGTAATTTATGTCTCCTTTTATTCCTGAAATGTAATTGCTGTTCCCTTAATTTGTTGCTTGACATTTATTTTTTTCCTCTCCTTCTGTGAAACATTGGTCATGGCCAAAGACATAAATCTTACAATAAAGCAGTCTTAGTTCACATCACAAGGCTACTGGGAGCAAATCTTCCAAGGTAGCCCCAATCTGAGATAAAAGATTTAAAAATTATCTTTTAATCCTTTCAACAAATAGAATCGTAGAACATTACAGACAGAAACAGGGCCCTTTGGCCCTTCCAGTCTGAACTGAACTATTTTTTTGTCTCATGCATTGACCTGCACCCTGTCCGTAGCCATCCATCCATTTCCCATCCATGTACCTGTCCAAATTCTTCTTAAATGTTAAAATTGAGCCCGCATTCATCACTTTAGCTGGCAGCTCATAACACTGCTCTCTGTGTGTAGTTCTCCCTCTTGTTCAGGAACTTTTTCCCTTTTACTCTTAAACCATTTCCTGTTTTTTACCTCACCTACCCTCAGTGGAAAAAGCCTACCTACATTTACACTGTCTATACCTCTCATAATTTTAAATACCTCTATCAAATGTCCCCTCATTCTTCTATGCTCGAGGGAATAAAGTCATAACCTGTTTAAAACCTTTCCCTGAAACTCAGTTCCTGAAGTCCAGGCCACATCCTAGTAAATCTTCTCTGCATTCTTTCTATCTTTACTCCAAATTTGGCCTCACCAATTTGCTATACAATGTTAATATAACATTTCAACTCCTATACTCAATACATTGATTTATGAAGGCCAAAATACCAAAGGCTCTCTTTATAACCCTATCCACTTGTCACACCACTTTCAGGGAATGATGTTTCTGAATTCCCAGATCCCTCTGTTCCACTGACTCTGCAGTGCCCTACCTTTCTTGGTTTGTCCTTCCAAAATGCAATATCTTACATTTGTCTGCATTAAATTCCATCTTCCATTTTCCATCCTGTTTTTCCAGCTGGTCCAGATCCCTCTGCAAGCTTTGAAAACCTTCCTCACTGTCCACAAACCCTCCAATCTTAGTATTATCTGCAAACCTGCTGATCCAATTTACCACATTATCATCCACATATTGATATCAATGTCAAACAACAATGATCCTAGCACAAATCCCTGAGGCACACCACTAGTCACAGGCCTCCAGTCTGAGAAGCAACCATCCTCCACTACTCTCTGTCTTCTCCCATCCAGCCATTGTCGAATCCAGTTCGTTACGTCACCATGAATAGCTAGCATCTGAACCTTCTGAACTAACCTCCCATGCGGGGCCTTGTCAAAGGCCTTACTAAAGTCCATACAGACAACATCTACAGCCTTTCCTTCATTAACTTCCCTGATAACCTCCTTGAAAAACTCTATAAGATTAGTTAAACACAACCTACCACACACAAAGCCATGTTGACTATCCTAATCAGTTTCTGGCTGTCCAATAATTGTTTCTCTGATCTCTCAGAATACCTTTGAATAATTTACCTACTACTGACGTCAGGCACACCAGCTTTTAATTTCCAGGTGTAGCAGATGTAAGTCATGGACAAATGCCATCAAGTTGAAATAAGATGAATAACGAGACCACACCTCAGGTTTCAGCCAGAGAAGAGTAAAAGACATTTATTGACGTTTGTTAAGTGGGCTGACAGCCCGAAAGCATTTGCTCATAAACTTTTGGAAACGTTGGAACTTCAAACACTCAGAGAGACACACCTGTATAATCTGCATAAACAAGCAGGAGGCCATCTACTATTAAATTAGACTAGAGAGAAAGTGCTGAACAAAGCAGAAACTGTGGTGGTACACCACTGGCCTACTGCAGGGGCAACCTCTGTACCTGCCGGAATGTAAGGAGACAGGACAACACCTGACCGGCTGTCAATCAGTCAGCCTGAATGGATCAAGCCCCACCCGTTCAAGTGTCAATCATCCTCCGGGATATAAGCCTGCGCCGGCCTCCTGAAGTCTCACTCAGAGTTACTGCAGCTACAACCAGCCTGGCTCTGTGAAAGTCTTTGTGAATTAAAGCCTATTCTACAGTCCTTAACTTGTGTGTGTCTGATTCTGGTTAACAGTGCACCACAGAAACATCCATGAATCTCCAGCTCAGTGATCTCTGGGGGATCAGAGGTGCAGAGGGTGAGCAAATTTAAGTTCTTGGGAGTCCCTATCTCAGAGGATCTTTCCTGGACCCAACACACTAATGGCATCATGAAGAAAGCACGCCATCACCTCCAGTTCTTCAGGCGTTTGCCTTGGTTTGGTACGGCATTGGGGACCCTGGCAAATTTCTACAGATGTGTGGTGGAAAGTGTGCTGACCAGCTGCACCACAGTCTGGTATGGGGACACTAATATCCCTGAGCATAAAGCCCTCCAAAAGGTAGTGGACACAGGCCAGGACATCACAGGCAAAACCCTCCCCACCACCGAGAACATCTACAGGGATCTCTGCCTTCAGAAAGCTGCAGCAATCATCAAGGATCCACACCACCCAGCTCATGCTCTGTTCTCGCTGCTGCCATCAGGAAAGAAGTTATAGGTGCCACAAGACTCGCACCACCAGGTTCAGGAACAGCTGCTGCCCCTCCACCATCAGACTCCTCAACAACAAACTCAATCAGGGACTCATTTTAGGACTCTTGCACGATATTGATTTTTTTTCTCTCTGTATGGCACAATTTCTTTATCTGCTTACATGTGTACATTAAGTAGTTTTTTTTTCTGCACAACCACTAGGTGGTCATTCTGCCTCAGCTGCAGGGAACAGAATCTTAGGGTTGTATGCTACGTCATGTAAGTACTCTAACAATAAATGTGAAACCTGAAATCTGGAAATCTAAACCTTCCTATTCTGAAATAAAATATATCATTAAATATACATAATCACTACATTTGAATGTATCGGTTAACCCTTTAAAAGGTCGGAAAATAAAATCCTAAATTGTCTGTATTAAAAGCAATATGGACAGGACAAGCTTTCCTTTTGAAAACCATATTTGCCCAGAATCTGTTACATGCAGACTAATTGCAGTGTGCACATCATTAAGTCTGACACATCCAGGTCTGTACAGGAAGTGTGGAAGCTGGGAGCCCACTGGAGATCACTGCTTTCCTACATAGTCACTGGACTTCACCTTGAGTCTGGGTGGTTCCATAGTTTTGCCCCTCAGCCTGATACCAGTCAAGGTGCATCTCAGAAATCCTCAATCATTTGAATGGGCCTAACAAACTTTATTTATAAAATTTGATAAATGTTTTATCCATTTTCCTTCACTGCACATTTATGCTTTTCAACAATTATCAGTTACTTTTTTTAAAAGATCATAATTTAAACAAAAAATCAACCATTCCCAAATATCCTCATCAGAGAAATCGGAAACTATGCAAAGGTTTTCTAGTCGTACGTTCCCTAGATAGCATTGCCCGAGGCCTACGCGCCCCCTGTAAAATGACGCAGCTCTGAGACCCTGAGGTCACTAGAAGATCTGGAGCCACCAAAGGTTGTGCTGACTATATGGCAGTGGGGAGGAATGGCCAAGAATTATGACCCAACTTATTGAAATGTTCATTTCAAACGTTCTACTGCACCTTTGAACGTGATTCTCATCTTTCAGACCGTTTGCTAGCTAATTGGCATGTCGTTCCCGCGACATACTGATATTTCTCTTCATAAATTAAATATTCCTCTTTCTAATGAATATTATGCATGTAGCATGCCCCTACTGTCTCTTGCCTAACTTCTTGTCACATGCATTCACTCCATGAAGCGGACAAGTTGAAATTATTCCTCTTTACACCAGACCTCAATAACCATTGTGCTTTTACTGCAAATTCAAATAGACCCAGCACACATACCGATCATCTCATTTTCGTCTCATTGAGCTTTTAGGAATTAACTGTACGGTGACAACAGTAGATTCCAATCTGGAAGATGGTACCCAAACCACACAAGGACCACTTCTTCCCCTCTGCCATCGGATTTCTGAATGAACAACGAACCACAGATGCCGCTTCACTTTCTCCTATTTTCTTGCTCTGTTTATTTACTTTTGAAATGCAATTTCTAGCAATATTGGCACTGTAATGCTTCCTAGATTTTGCACCGTTCCCCACTTATTTAAATAACATTTTTTTCACCCAAAAGGTTTGCTTCCTGAAAAGAAATTAAGGGATTATGATAGACAACTTCAAGTTGAACACAAAGATAGTTTCAGGTTTGCTGTATCGTGTAGGAAGTTGGTGAAGCATGAAATGAACCTTTATTGAATGTAACATGTTTAATCGCATAATGATGCTGGCACGCAACTGACCTAAAAATGTTTTGCCGCTGGTTTTCTTTTGCATTCAGCTCTCATGTCATTGTCCAACAATAAATGGCTAGCTTTGATGGATTCCATTTGCCCCGATACCGCTTTTCCACAGTTGCAATGTCCTGGTGAAACCTTTCATCCTGTTCATCATTGACTGTGCCAAGATCAGCAGGGAAGACGTCCAAGTTTGCACTTCATAGTTTTGTATGCTTGAAGTCAACTTAAAATATGACAGGAAATCACAAAAATAGGTTAAATCTAAAAAATGGTATGTGATAGGAAATTTTTAAGGTGATTTTCATGATCAGCACCCAAAATCCATAAAATACACTCCAAAGTATTCAGGAAGCAAAATCTCTGTTAACCAGTGATTTCTTTTTAGATTTAAGCAAGTGAAATAGCACACCTCGCTAAGGTTTACTGTAACATTAACCATGGGTTGTTGCGCAGTGAGACAAAGGCTCATATATGACTGAAGAATTTATGTTAATGCAACTTAATCTCAAAAGTAAATATTGGATAATGAATTACTCAGTTTTGTTAAACTTAGTTACAGTAAGTATATCATCAACGAACACCATACTATATATGGAGCTGTGAAGCAGCAATAGGCCAGTCAATCTCTAACTTTTATTGAGATCGTATTTGATCTACTCTTGACCTCACCACCTCTTTCCAGCTCTCTTTCACTCTCCCCATACACCCGACTTACACTGCAGTTCAAATGTCTGTCAATTCCTTCCGTGAATATAATCAAAGACCATCTCCACAGCTCTCTGGAGCAGAAGATTCCAGAGTCATGGCACTCGGAAAGAAGAAATTCCACCTAATCTTCAAACTTATGTCAAAGTTCAAAGTTTAAGGTTATTGTCAGAGTTTATACAGGTACTCCTCGACATACATCCGTATTCCATTCTGGATGACCAGTCGTATCTCGCAAAGGACGTATGCTGGAATTGCATATTTTACCTTGTTAGTTGGTGTCCCGGGGTCTGTAGGCTGGGTGCAGCCATCTTGATTGCGCGAGCTTTCAGTGGGCGCATATGCAGTAGTTTTGCATATTGGAGTTCAATTGGCACATGCGGGAGAGTTAAGCGACCTAACCATATTGAATTCACACCCTTGACTCTCGCGCATGCTCTAACCGAACTCCAATACACGAACCCGCCTGGCATGCACCAACTGAAGACTCGCAAATGTGCACAGGAATCAAGATGGCCCCGCCCAGCCTACGGATCCCGGGACGCCAACTAACAAACCAAGTACGCACATTTTTACTCTTAGATGCCCTACATCCCTGTAATAGTTGGTCAAATACAACATAAACCGTGTAGATTTTTATATTTTTTTCTTTTTAAAAAAAATTTGGTCATATGTGCAGATGGACGTAAATCATTTAGGTCTCAAGTCAGGGAGTACCTGTACATGACATTGCATGCAACAGGCAACCCTGAGATTCTTTTTCTCCCTAATCCTAGATACCCCTAATAGGGGAAACAGCCCCTACCACTTATCTTCAAAATCCAATGTATTTAAATGAGAACACTTTTTGTTCAGAATCAAAATAGGAATCTGAATTTATTGACATGAACATGACACAAAATTTGGGGGGTTTTTTTGCACCAGCATTACAGGTGCAAATATTACTATAAATTACATTTAAAAAAATAAATAAATTAGTGCAAAGAAGAGAAAGTAAGGTAATGTCTGTGGTCCATTGTCCAGGCTCCAGAGAGTTGTTAACTCATCAGCGACATCATGGGTCCAAGTCTTCACTCAAATGAGGACATCCATAAGAGACAAGAAAGCAGCCTCTATCCTCAAAGACCCCCAGCATCCAGGCCATGCCCTCTTCACAGGAAGGTGGTACAGGAGCCCGAAGACAAGCGCTCTGCCATCGGATTTCTGAATGGACAATGAACCACAGATGTTACCTCAGATTATCCAATTTTCTTGCACCATTGACTTCTGAAACATAATAGATAGAAATGTTTGCCCTGTTGATGCTGCAGCAAAGCAACAAATTCTGTGACATGTCCATGACAATAAATTCTGATTCGGAAATATGATGGTGGAGGGGGAAGAAGCTGTTTTTGTACCATTGGGGGTTCATACTTATAAAGACAGAAATCAAATGGTTGTGCATGGTGTAAATAATGTTTGCAGGTGCATCTACTTCAATGCAAGGTATTTTGTAGGAAAGGCAGATGAGCTTAGAGCAAGGATTCGAATGTGGAATTATGTTATTGCGGCCATTAGTGAAACTTGGTTGCAGAAGGCTCAATATTCTGGGGTTTTGTTGCTCAAGACACGATTGATCGGGAGGAATGAAATGGGGAGGAGTAGTGTTACTCATCAGGGAAACTGTCACAGCTGTACAGACTAGAGGAGTCATTTACTGAGGCAAAATGGGTGGAGCTGAGGAATGGGAAAGACATGACCACATTAATGGGGTAATATCATAGCCAGCGAGAATTGGAGGAGCAAATCTGCAGGGAGATGACAGACAGCTGCAGGAAATATAGAGTTGTGAAGGTAGGTGATTTTAACTTTTGACATATTGACTGGGACTCCCATACTGTGAAAGGGCTGGATTGCTCAGAGTTTGTCAAATGTGTTCGGGAAAGTGGATGGCAGGGGTATGGAGGGATGTGGACTGGGTGCAGGAGAGTGGGGCAAGGTACAACAAGAGGAATGAGATAGATCAGCTGTGAAGGGAGCTCAGGCCAGTATTTCTGCATTGGTCAAAGGTTCAAGGTTCGTTTTACTGTCACGTAATAATACATTAAAAATCTAATGTACATGATCTACTTCAACGTTTGTCTGTTGTAAAGCAAAGAAAGAGTCGCCATGAGCATTGCTCGATGCCCCTAACAAGAAGAGAAAGAGAAGCAAAGGTTTCAACTTTCAAAGTTCCTTTATTGTCATGTAATAGTATGGAACATGTAATATTACATAAAGTTGCCTTCTGCCTGCCGTAAGGCAAAGAGTCTCCATTAATATTGCCCGGTGGCCCTTACAGTAAGAAAGAAAGAGAAGCAAATGAGGGTCCCTTCAGAGTCACTGAGTGTCCATGAATTTATCTCCGGAACTCCTCCAGACCCCTATTCGATTCCACAGCAATCCAAGCTCCAGATCCAAGCCTCCAACACAATCAGGATGCATTCATCACCCAAGGCCCTTCTGGTGCTCTTCTTGCTCTCAGCACCCTCTCAAGTCCCAGTTCTGCTATCTGATTCCTATGAGCCAGTCTCCAGCATCCCACAGCCTTTGGGCACAGACTCAGTGGTGCTGATGAGAGCAACATTGTGGTTCTGGCACCACCCAGCCAGATTCTCCATCTCCAATATCTAGCCTGAATTATCACCCAGTTATCAGACCAACCACGGTGGGGTGGCAGTAATTATTCTTTAACCAAGCTTTTAGTCAATACTTTTATCTTTTCATTTTGCTTTGTTTGCTGAGGCTCCCTGTGACAAGGCTACACTGAATATTTTTGCTATATTTAAGATACACCATAAAGAAAATCATTCCATTCATCTGCTAATCTGCTTACTTACAAAACCTGCTTGCTTTAAAACCTGCTTGTCATTATATCCTTACCTGTGAAAACTGCCAAAAACAGAAAGAAAATGCTGCAAATAGCCCTCAAAGTTCAAAGTTCAGATTTGTTAACAGAGTACATACATGACATCATTTACTGCCTTGAGATTCTTGCTCCTGCAGGCGAGGCAGAATTGCCACTTATTCGTCGTGCAAAAAAAAACCGTACACAAGAAGATACGTGCATATGTAAACAAATAAAAAATTGTAAACAACCTAACTGCAATTGGCATCAAAAGGAGACCCAGATACTGCAAAATTTGATGAAAGTATTGTCTGGTTCCCCTTTCGCAGATACTGCCTGATCCACTGAGAGTTTCCAGAATTCTGTGAACAGTTTCACTCTTCATGAACGGGAATTCAGAGAACCAGAGTGGGGATAGCAGCAAGTTGGGCGCACATTAAAATGATGGGGAGGGGTAAGAGGCTCACCACAGAGTGACGGAGGAACTTTCCCACGTTTCTGAAGAAGATTGTAGCCTTCTTGTCCCAAAGGCATTAGTGGCAGGAAATGAGTTGTCTGGAAGGAGTCCATAATGGAAACAGGTTTTCTTCTGTTTTCAAGCATCTGCAGAATTTTGCTTTTCTTCGAGTTTCTTTATTTAAAATATAAATGGCTCTGTGAAAACCAATTAGAGCGGAGTAAATTTGGAATTACATTTTTCTTCATCCACAATTCAGTTGACAACTCAATTGCTTTTCAATATGATGACCCTTGTAAGATGACTCAATCTGAATTTTAAAGCCTTCCAACCTAATATTACTCTCCATTTAAACACTATGAATATTACAATCAATCACATTATTCTTCAGTTATCAGTTTTTAATGAACTGATAAGTGTGTGCTGAATTGACGCTAACTCTTAATGCCTATTCATACACAAGAAGGAAGTCTACTTGAGTAAGTTCTGGCAATCACCTTGTCCTCTTATCAAGAGTTATTACCTTCAGGAGCAGGAGGGAGAAGAAAACTCAAAGGGCATTTGTTTCAGTTTTTTTTGTCAAGAACTCTATCTATTTCCATTCGGTTGCCTTCATTTGAATTTGCAACAGTGAGCCAGGAGAAGCCAAAAGAATTATATTCTCTCGACCTTACTCAGATAAAAATCCTTCAGACAAACCAGAAGGTTGAGGGTGCCTGTTTGTAAAACAGGTCACACCAGAGAGCCCAGCAGCAAACTAATAACATTGGACAACAATTATTTCTTTCAAAAGGCTTGCTTCCTGAAATAAACTGAGGGATTATGATGGGCAACTTCAAGCTGAACACCAAGATAATTTCAAATTTGCTGTATCACGTAGGAAGTTGGAGAAATATTAAATGAACTTTTATTGAATTTAGTATGTTTTATTTAATATTTTCTTTAAGATTAATCAATACAAACATACAATAATTACTGCAGGTAAGTACATATACCTTATGATTAATCATTTTTATATATATGAAAAAACCCCAACCCCCCCCCAACTACTACCCTCCCTTCTCCCTGCCCCAACTACTACCCTCCCTCCTCCCTCCTCGCTGCCCCAACTACTACCCTCCCTCCTCTCTCCTCCCTGCCCCAACTACAAAGAAAGAAAGAGGAGATCATTAAATAATCTTAAAGTTATAACTATGAGGCTTCTTGGCTGCAGGAGTGAAGACATCCACTGGGGCAGACCAAGACCTCACACTTTAATATGAACAGCTTTCAAGTAAGGGCTCCAAACTTTAATTAAAAAAAAGAATATTTATTTCTCAAATTGTGCGTAATTTTTTCTAGAGGAATATAGGCTTTCATTTCATTGTACCATCTTTTCATCCCTAAATTTTAATCAGATTTCCATGTAATAGCTAAGCATTTTTTGAAACTGCTATTGATAAATGCAAAACTCAATTTGATACATATTTACCTTAAATTTTAAAGCCGTTGATTTAATATCTCCTAACAAAAATAACATTGGATCAAGAGGTAAATTTATTTTTAAAATCTGCTCTAAAAAAGATTTAATTTGTGACCAGAAACTTCTAACCTTAGGACAGGTCCATGTTGAGTGTAAAAAAGTACCTACTTCTTGACCACATCTAAAACATGTATCTGAAGAACTGAGCTGGAATTTTTTAAAATTTAAATGGAGTAAAATATAATTGATGTAAAATATTGTATTGAAAAAATCTATAATGTACATTTATTACTTTCGTCATAGTGTCTCTACATATATTTCTCCATACTTTTTCATCTACCTTTCTATCTAAATCCATTTCCCATTTCATTCTAGATTTATGAAGATCAGGTTTAGGCAATTTATTTTGCAACAACTTATATATTTCTGAAATAATTTTTTTGAATTTAGCAGGTGCTGACACATAGCGTTAGTTCAGTTGACCTAAAAATGTTTTGCTGTTAATTTTCATTTGAACTTAGCATCTGATGCCTCTCGTCTCCGCATTCAACAATAGTTGGCCAGCATTGATGGATTCCAGTTATCCTGATACCACTTTTCCTTGGGTCACAATGTCCTGGTGAAAGCTTTCACCAGGCTCGTCACTGACTGCATCAAGATCAGCAGGGAAGAAGCCCAAGTGCGAATGCAGAAAATTAATTTTCAATTGACGTGTCGTACTTCATGGTTTTGTATGCTTGAAGCTTGTTGCCAATCAGCTGGATGTGACAGGAAAATATGACAGGAAACCACAAAAATAGGCTACATTGTCAAAACAGCACATGCTAGGAACGTTTTAAGGAGATTTTCATGATCAACAGCCCAAAATCCATAAAATCCACCCAAAAGTGTTCAGGAAGAAAAATCTTTGTTGTCTAGCGTAATCAATATCTGAGTCTCAGAATTCCATGCTAATGCCCCTGAATTGTGGGTGAGAGAATATTGCTCAAGATAGAGTTCCCTTTGGGCCCTCAGGTTTGTGTCAGCTCTTTCTTTCCCTGCTCCCACCCCACGGCACTGCCTTCAGATTTGTATACACTTCCCCTCTGAAGTCGCTGTTGAAACTCTGCCCCCGGCATCTTGCCAGGCAGCCCAATGTTGGCCAAGGAAATATAAATCTTGTCACCATCCCACTGGGTTCCTAGATCCATGCCTTCTGGTTAGCAAACTTCTTATTATCATGATCCATCGAGGACATCTACAGAAAGTGAAGTCTTAAGAAAGCAGCCTCGATCCTCATCGACCCCCACCAGCCAGGCTATGCCCTCTTCACTCTGCTACCATCAGGAAGGAGGCACAGAAGCCAACAGCACAAGGACAGCTTTTTCCCCTCTCCCATCAGATTCCTGAACTGTGGATGAACCACACTTTACTTTCTTGAACTATTTATTTATTTTTGACATAATTTATAGCTGCCACCATATAACCATAACCATATAACCATTTACGGAGCGGAAACAGGCCATAATGGCCTTTCGAGTCCACACCAGTTCACTAGAACAACTCCACTAGCTCAAACCTCCCGCTCACCGCCAATAATATAATGCTTTAATCCAATTAATATATTTTTCTGGTAAATTGAACCTCTGTAATACTTTAAATAGTTCCATTCTACTCTGTCAGAGCAAAACAACAAATTTAATGACATGTTCACGACAATAAATTCAGATTCTGATTCTGCCTTTCTTTGATCCAGGCATGAAATAGTTTCTCTGCAAAGTGAGTTGACATATTTTAGCCATTCGGAAAGCATTCCAATTCATTAAAACTGGCTTTGCAAAGTTTCCACTGTATCAGCAATTCCCCATTTGCCTGTGAACCTTGTCCAAAATAGCATGTATGGTATTTATTTTGTTCATTTGAACATGTCAATATAATTATTCATTAAAAGTGCTGTATCTTCATAAGATGCCACAATTTAGCACACAATGCTCCTCAACTTACAATGGGGTTATGTTCTGGCAGATCCATCCTAAGTCTAAAAATCGTAAGTCGAGAAAGAATACAGCACCTACCATTTTTTTTCTATAATTAAATTTTCAATACATAGGGAAAAAAAATTAACGTTCACATCTGAAAGCACTCTGGGCATGAAGAATGCTTTTCGATAATCTTGCATGAGGCCCAGCATCGTGAGAGAGTGGCGCATCGCATATCACAAGCACGGGAACAGATCGGAATTCAAAACTGAAAGCATGGATTCAAGCCATTGTAACTCCCCAAAAAATCGTAAGTTGGACTATTCTAAGCGGGGGGGGTGGGGGGGGGGGGGGAGGGGGACCTGCAGTATTATCCTCTTTGTTGAAAATAAGAAGCTGTAGATGCTGAAATCTTGAGCAAATGAAGGGAATGCTTTAAGTTCGGACTCTTTTAAAATCTAACCTGAGGAAACTACAGAAAGCTGTAGAAGCATGTATGATATTGATGTTCAAAAGACATTAATAAATCATAATGTTTATTGTCATACACATTGTACAATGTATACATGGCCAAAATTCTTATTTGCTGCCACCAAACAGGTACTTGTAAAGAAAATTGATAAAAGCAAGATAATTGAATTAAATTAAAAGAAATAATGAATACGTAAGATGGATAATAAACATTCACAGTAATCCGAGTGCAAAAAGCATGGCATGCAATAGTGTCTTTGGCTTGGCTTCGCGGAAGAAGATTTATGGAGGGGTAATGTCCACGTCAACTGCAGGCTCGTTTGTGGCTGACAAGTCCGATGCGGGACAGGCAGACACGGTTGCAGCGGCTGCAGGGGAAAATTGGTTGGTTGGGGTTGGGTGTTGGGTTTTTCCTCCTTTGTCTTTTGTCAGTGAGGTGGGCTCTGCGGTCTTCTTCAAAGGAGGTTGCTGCCTGCCGAACTGTGAGGCGCCAAAATGCACGGTTTGAGGCGATATCAGCCCACTGGCGGTGGTCAATGTGGCAGGCACCAAGAGATTTCTTTAGGCAGTCCTTGTACCTCTTCTTTGGTGCACCTCTGACACGATGGCCAGTGGAGAGCTCGCAATATAACACGATCTTGGGAAGGCGATGGTCCTCCATTCTGGAGACGTGACCAATCCAGCTCAGTTGGATCTTCAACAGCGTGGATTCAATGCTGTCGGCCTCTGCCATCTCGAGTACTTCGATGTTAGGGATGATGCAATAGTGTAGACAGTTCACAATTAGTGTACCAAGGTTTTCAGGCTTCTGTGCCTTCTGCCTGTGAGAACAGTGTGACCAGGCGATAGGAGTCCTTTGTGATGTTGGCTGCCTGCTTTTTAAAAATTTTTTTTTATTTTTCACACTATGAACCATATTGACCAAAATGCACATAAACATTTCCCTCTTGAATATACACAGTGTCATTTTCTCCCCTTTATCCCCACTCCCTTCCCTCCCTCCTTCCCACTCCCCTCCTGTTAGGTCTGCTTTGTTCATGAATGAGTGAGACAAACACCAGGCTGAGTCGAAATCAGGGTTCTTTGTTCTTTATTACCGGATTGTAACACTTGCGACTAACAAGTTAGTCGGAGAATGCATTCTGCCGTTATCAGCAAAATGGTGATTTTTTATACCCTTGGATACATGTTTAGAACATCATCATATCATTACTTGTCCAATGACTAAAACTGTTGCTATCCTTTCCCTGCTAGCTTCCTGCCTCTCAATCCATCAATGTCTCTCTTATCTTGTAAGTACAAGGATGCATTCTGTTACTCCTTAGTACTGGGTGACTCCTTCTCCGGTCCCATCTCATGATGTTTTACCTAACAGGAGTACAAGGACACCTCCCCTTCTTGTTACTGCCCTGTACAGGGTAACTCCCTACACATTCCCATCTCATGATGTTTTACCTTACACTCCCCACCCACTAAACATTCAACATATATTAAACAATTAATACATTAATACATTAATGTATTAATGTATTAAACCCATTAAACAATGTCATCACACAATGAAAATAAACAAGAAAATAGTGTCATCTACTTTTACACACTGGGTCAATTCATTTCGTCTTCTTCTCATTCTGTCATTTTAGGTGGTGGAGGTCCACGGTAAGCTCTCTCTGTTGTGATCCTTGTACGGTTCCCAAATTTGTTCGAATACTGTGATGTTATTTCTTAAATTATATGTTATTTTTTCCAATGGAATACATTTATTCATTTCTATGTACCATTGCTGTATTCTCAGGCAATCTTCTGATTTCCAGGTTGACATTATACATTTTTTGGCTACAGCTCAGGCTATCATAATAAATCTTTTTTGTGCTTCATCCAAATCGAGGCCAAGTTCTTTACTTCTTATATTACTTAGAAGAAAGATCTCTGGATTTTTTGGTATGTTATTTTTTGTGATTTTATTTAATACCCGATTTAGATCTTCCCAAAACTTTTCCACTTTCTCACATGCCCAAATTGCATGTACTGTTGTTCCCGTTTCCTTCTTACAGCGAAAACATCTATCTGATACTGTTGGGTCCCATTTATTTAACTTTTGGGGTGTGGTGTATAGTCTGTGTAACCAATTATATTGTATCATGTGTAACCTCGTGTTTATTGTATTTCTCATAGTTCCAGAGCATAGCTTTTCCCATGTTTCATTCTTTATCTTTATGTTTAGATCTTGTTCCCACTTTAGTTTGCGTTTACAGCTTGTTTCCTCGTTCTCTTTCTCTTGCAGTTTGATGTACATGTTTGTTATAAATCTTTTAATTATCATTGTGTCTGTAATCACATACTCAAAGCTGCTTCCTTCTGGTAATCTCAGCCTGCTTCCCAATTTGTCTTTCAAGTAGGTTTTCAGTTGGTGGTATGCAAACATTGTACCATGAGTAATACCATATTTGTACTTCATTTGTTCAAAAGATAATAATTTATTTCCTGAAAAACAATTTTCTATTCTTTTAATCCCTTTTCTCTCCCATTCTCTAAAGGAAAGGTTATCTATTGTGAAAGGGATTAGTTGATTTTGCATCAATATTAATTTTGGTAGTTGATCATTTGTTTTTTTCCTTTCTACGTGAATCTTCTTCCAAATGTTGAGCAGATGGTTTTCATCCCACTTATATAGTATATGTTCAGGTACCTTCTCCCCTATTTTATCTAGCTCTAATCTGGTCCAATCTGGTTTTTCCCTTGTTTGATAAAAATCTGATAGGTATCTTAATTGTGCTGCTCTATAATAATTCTTAAAGTTTGGTAGCTGTAAGCCCCTTTGTACCATTCTGTTAATTTATCTAGTGCTATCCTCGGTTTCCCCCATTTCCATAAGAATTTTCTTATTATTTTCTTTAGCTCCTTGAAGAATTTCTCTGTTAGGTGAATTGGTAACGATTGAAATAGGTATATTGTATCTTTGGGAAGATATTCATTTTAATGCAATTTACCCTTCTTATCAGTGTTAGTGGTGAATCTTTCCAATGTTCTAAGTCATCTTGTAATTTCTTCATTAATGGCTGATAATTTAATTTGTATAGATGGCCTAGATTATTATCTAGTTGAATACCTAGGTATCAGATTGCTTGTGTTTGCCATTTAAATGGTGATTCTTTCTTAAACTTTGTGACATCCGCATTATTCATTGGCATCGCTTCACTTTTATTTGCATTGATCTTGTACCCTGATATTTCTCCTTATTCCTTCAATTTATGTAATTCTTTTATTGATAATTCTGGTTCTGTTAAGTATACTATGATGTAATCTGCAAACAGACTGATTTTATATTCCTTCTCTTTTATTTTTATCCCTCTTATTTTATTTTATGTTCTTATCAGTTCTGCCAAGGGTTCTATAGCTAACATGAACAGTGAGGGAGATAGTGGACATCCCTGCCTAGTTGACCTGCTTAATTTAAATTGGTTTGATATATATCCATTTACTGTCACCTTCGCCAATGGTCCCTTATATAATGCTTTAATCCTATTAATATATTTCTCTGGTAGGTTGAACCTCTGTAGTACTTTGAATAAATAATTCCATTCTACTCTGTCAAAGGATTTCTCTGCATCTAAGGCAGCCGCCACTGTTGGCATCTTGTTTTCTTGTTCTGCATGAATTAAGTTAATGAACTTACAGATATTGTCTGTTGTTTGTCTTTTCTTAATAAATCCAGTTTGATCTCATTTTACTATTTTTGGTACACAGTCAGCCAATCTGTTTGCTAATAGTTTAGCTATTATCTTATAATCTGAGTTGAGTAGAGATATTGGTCTATACGATGCTGGTGTTAGTGGATCTTTCCCCGTCTTTGGTATTACTGCAATTATTGGTGTTTTGCATGAATCTGGCATGTTTTGTATTTCTTCAATCTGGTTCATTACTTCCAGGAGAGAAGGAATTAATAAGTCTTTAAATGTTTTATAGTATTCTATTGGGAGTCCGTCCTCTCCCGGCATTTTATTGTTCGATAGTTTTTTTTAATATATCCTGTATTTCCTCTATTTCAAATTATTTTATTAATTTGTTTTGTTCCTCTTCTTGCAATTTCTGTAGTTCAATTTTAGCTAGAAACTCATCTATTTTGTCTTCTTTCCCTTCATTCTCAGTTCGATATAATTGCTCATAGAATTCCTTGAAGTTTTCATTGATCTCCGTTGGGTTAAATGTAATTTGTTTGTCCTTTTTCCTTGATGCCAATACCATTCTTTTAGTTTGTTCTGTTTTAAGCTGCCAAGCTAGTATTTTGTGCGTTTTTTCTCCTAGCTCGTAATACTTCTGCTTTGTCTTCATTATGTTCTTCTCCACCTTGTCCTTTTGTAGCGTTTCATATTTTATTTTTTTGTCCACCAATTCTCTTCTTTTTGTTGTATCTTCCCTTGTTGCTAGTTCTTTTTCTGTACTTATTATTTCCCTTTCCAGCTGTTCTATTTCCCGATTGTAGTCCTTCTTCATCTTAGTTACATAACTTATTTTCTGCCCTCTGATGAAAGCTTTCATTGCATCCTATAGTATAAATTTATCTTTACTTTGGCTGCCTGTTTGAGGCAGCACCTCAAGTGGATGTCTGCAATGGATAGGAGGTCAGAGCCTGCGATGGACCTGGCTATGTTTGCTACCTTCTGCAGCCTTCATCATTCCCCAGTACTTGCATTGCCAATCCGGGATAGGAAGGCTTTAGAAGGATATGGATCAAATGCCAACAGATTGAACTAGCCCAGAATGCAAAACTTGGAATGCACAGGCAAGATGGCCTGAAGGGCCTGCTCTGTGCTGTATAACTCTGTGACTATAACCCAAAACGTTGATAGTCTATTTCTCTCTGTGGATGCTGCCTGACCTGCTGACTTCCTCAAGCTTCTCTTTGATTTCTCTTTATTCTTTGATTTCATTATGCCATGTATAAGAGCATGAAACAAATTTGATTTCAAATTAAGTGTAGCTTAATTCAAATACAATTTATCACAAAAACTATTAATTTGCCTGTTTTATCACATCTGACTAACATTGGTCTGGATTTATTTTCAATGTAGACATACAGCGCAGTAACAGGCCCTTATGGTCCACAAGCCCTTGCCACCCAAATACACCAATTAACCTACAAGGGTGGGAGGCAACCAGTGCACCCAGAGGAAACCCAAGCAGACACAGGGAGAATGTACAAACTCCTTACAGGCAGCACCGGATTCGAATCCAGATTGCTGGAGGTGTAATGGCGTTGCACCAACCGTTACACTAAAGCAGAATTAGAATCAAAATTTATTCTCATGAACAAGTCACAAAATTCGTTATTTTACAGCAGCATCGTGGTGCAAACATTCATATAAACCTCCTGACAACAATAAATGTTTAAAAATAGTGCACAAAAAAAGGCAGTGTCTTTAATAAGGCCTCTACACTAACCATGGTGCCCTTTTCATATTCCAGACCTTCATCAAAGGGAAGTGGTGTGCCAAGATGTTGTTAATTTTAAAAGTTCATGGATTGGCCCAATGTAACTCAAACCTTAGTCGGATGCTTGGGGAATCCAAGAACAAGGCTAAAATCAACCGTTTAAACCATGGGTTTCCACCAATCTTCACTTGGTTTGGGCAAGAGATGGGATGTTGCCCCTACAGTAATGTTGTCCTGCAACCTTAATCCTATCAAATCAGAAATGTTATGAATCAGAGGGTGGCTCTTTGGCCCATTGAGTCAATGCCTCTCCTAGTTGAGAAATCTCATCAGCCCTCTTCTCCTGTTGCTTCCCCAGAGCCTCATAAATTATTCTCCCCCACACCGACCAATTTCCCACCAATTGATGATGACTGATTCATTTTGATCCCAGTATCCACACAGGTAATGTATCCCAAATCTGAGCAGCTCCCTAATTAAAAAAAAAAGATTCTTCTCTTTAGTATATTTTCCCCATGTTTTCAAATCTCTATCCCTCAGTCTTTGAAACATTTACAATTGAAAGCAACTTTACTCTCACTTCTGCCAAAGTATAGCATATCTCAAAAAGGAATCAGTCCTCATACATTCAAATAAAACAAGTCACCAGTTGTGGATCATGCATTGTTTATGGAGAATGAAGTGGAGATTGCAAAGGGGATGAAATGTCTATCCTAAATTCCAATCCTTCCTAGATAAGGGGCGGATGTGAGAGAGAGGACCACAAAATAGCAAAACATAGCACGATGGTTCAACATCCAATGGGGCAAGTCCCCTTTCGGGCTAGAATGCAGAGAGATTTTGTGACAATGTGTGGCACATACTTGGGGAAGTGAATGTTATTCAGATAGGTTTTCTCGCGATTGAACAACAGGTTGCCTTTAAGTTACATACCCTTTTGTAAATGAAGTTTGGGAAGGTAGATGCAGATCGTACTGATGCTCTCAAGCTGTTTGCAATGCTGCTTTAAAAGAAAGTGATGATTAGACAGAGGCTTGTACATTACCTATCGATTTTTTTCTAAATTGCATTTTTTCAATGAACATATAAATATTCCTGTGATATCTCCCAAAGGAACTCACCTCATCTTTTATTCAACATTAGGGTTTTAGCATTGCTGCCTTGGCAAGAATTTTTAGCTTCCATCCATGAATTCATCTGAACTTGTTGCTTGCCTGTCATTTCTCCAGGCAGTTAGAATCATAGTAATGAGTTTATTATCATATGCACAATCTCCAAAATTCATTTTGTGCAAGAAAACTACAAAAACAAATTTAAAAATCTACAATCTTCTTTGAATTAAAAAGAGTCAATAAATATACATTTTTTTCCCCAAAAGGTTTATTTCCTGAAAAGAAATTGGGGAGTATGATAGACTACTTCCAGCTAAACCCAAAGAAAATTTCTGATGCCTCTCGTGTCTATATCCAACAATAGTCAGCCAGAATTGATGGATTCCAGTTGCCCTGATTCTGATTTTCTAGGGTTACCATTGAAATCTTCCACCATGTTCGTAACTGACTGCACCAAGATCAGCAGGGGAAAAGGTCCAAGTGCAAATGCAGAAAATGAATTTTCAATGACATGTTGCATTTTATGATTTTGTATGCTAGACTTTAAACATGACAGGAAAAGAAAATCACAAAAATAGGGTATATCTGAAAAAGGTACGAGATAGGAAAACTTTAATTTTTGACATGAGAGGAAACTGGAGCACCAAGGAAACTCATGCATTCTGCTGCAGCAGAATGTGAGGTGTGGATACATCCCAACTCGACCCAATTCAGTTTGATCATCTTAGCTTGTTACATTCTCACTGTGACTGTCACGGTACGTTGGAGATAGAGCTGCGCACGTTCTCGATTCAGGTTGCCCCATAAGCTGTAGCGTAGCATTGTGGTTCGTCAGTGATCAGGACCGTGGTTCAAATCCTGCGCTGTCTGCGTGGGTTTTCGCCGTGGGCTCTGATTTCCTCCCATCCTTTTGGATTTTCAAAATTCAGAAAATATAAGTCTTCAGGAAGAAAATTTTTCATTGTCCAGTGATATTTACAGTTATCTTAGTGCAAAAAAAAAGTGAATTAGCATGCCTCCAGGTCAAGAGCTAGTAAAGCCCAAATTATTTTGTTCCTTAAATTGTTCATTAGCACCTCGGTTAGCAAAGTGGTTAGAGCGCCAGTGATTGGGACCGGGGTTCGAATCTGACGCTGTCTGTAAGGAGTTTATACATTATCCCCGTGTCTGTGCGAGTTTCCTTGGTGCTCCAGTTTCCTCCCATGTCAAAACATACCCAGAGGTAGGATAATTTGATGCAATCGGGCAGCACGGGCTCGTCAGCTGATAGGGCCTATTACTGCACTGTATATCTAAATTTAAAATTTAAATTTAAGAAAGGACACCAGATTTCCTTATAAAAAAAGGACATTAATGAATCAAATGGCTTATATGGAAAATTGTCATTTCGTACACATTTACAGAATAACATTTTTATTATTTTAATATTTCTATAATTAACAGAATTCAAATTTACCAGTTTCCAAGTTGGAATTTGGACCTCCGCTACATTATGTCGAGGCTTGCTGCATTACTAATTCAGACATTTAAACAGTATGCCACCATAACTTTCTTATCCAGTATCAACTCTTAGAAAACTACTCAACATGTATTGGAGAAAAGTCACGCAGACAGCGCAGGATTTGAACCACGGTCCTGATCGCTGCCGAACCACTTTGCTACACTACAGCTTATGGGGCAACCTGAATCGAGAACGTGCGCAGCTCTATTACCAACGTACCGTGACAGTCACAGTGAGAATATAACAAGCTAAGATGATCAAACTGAATTGGGTCGTGTTGGGATGTATCCACACCTCACATTTACAGACAAGTCTCTAAACTTCTGCAGAGATATGAGCAGAACATCATAAATGAAAATCAGCTCCATAAATAAAATATATGATGAGGTTCACAACTGTATTGGCATGAGGGCAACGGAACAATTTCATTTCACTTTCAGTCCTGATGTTCTGCATTTACTCAGCTCAGAGACGAATGACTGGAACTCTCTCAGTAGATTAAAGTCTGCTCTTATTATTCTAGGCTGCTGGAGCAGAATGTGAGGTGTGGATACATCCCAACTCGACCCAATTCAGTTTGATCATCTTAGCTTGTTACATTCTCACTGTGACTGTCACGGTACGTTGTTGATAGAGCTGCGCACACTCTCGATTCAGGTTGCCCCATAAGCTGTAATGTAGCATAATGGTTCGGCAGCAATCAGGACCGTGGTTCAAATCCAGTGCTGTCTGCGTGGGTTTTCACCGTGGGCTCCGATTTCTTCCCATCCTTCAAAATGTACCAGGGCTTGAAGGTCCATTGGGTATAATTGGGCTCATGGCCGAAAGGGCCTGTTGCCGTGCTGCATGTCTGTATGGTATTGGAGCGGCACTGTGGCAGAACTGAAAGTGACTTACGTTTCATCCTGACCTCCAGTGCTGTGGGTGCAGAGGTTGTACATTCTCACTAGATTTCCTCCAGTCACTTTGAATTTTTCCCACTGACCAAAATTGCAGTAAATGGCCGCAATCATTCGCCCCCAGTGTGTAGGTGAGTGGTAGAATGTCGGGGAAAATTGGAGGGAATGTGAAAAAAATAAAATTAGAATAGGATTAATGTAAATCGTAGGTAAACAAGGTGCACAAAATGCCTAAATGACTCTATAATTTTACTACCCATGAAGCAATCTCAAGTACTGAGATTGGTATTTTACTTGAAAACCATGGGTCAACTGGGCACCATCACAGTGATAAGGCCTACACCTGAAATCTCAACACATCAAAAATTATCCAGTTGGTTGCAATCTTGACTGAATTGATAGCTTGTCAGTTCAAGTCCCACTCCGGAGATTTGAGTACAAAATTCTGGGCCGATACTCCTGTATGGTAACACAGGAGGAGAGAGTTGTACTGGAGATGGTTCTATTGTATGGATAAAACATTAAATGGAAGCCTTGTCTATGTTCTTGGATGGATGTACAGACTCTTTCACTCTTGTTTAGTATATTTTCCTATCAACCCTCATCATGGAAACATAACACTAGATTATTATAACCTTGCTGTTTGTGGGAAATGAAGGATGAAATCTGGCTACTGCATTTCCTCCATTACCATAGTGACTACAGTTCGAAAGAAGCATTGCATTGGCTCTAAGGCATGTCATGCATGAGATTGCAAGAGATGCTATATAAATGCAGATCTTCATGTATCAGGTAATGCATTCTGATTCCTGCCCAACCCTCTATTCTGAAGGCATTTAATCATATTCTTCAGTACTACTTTGATTACCAGTGGCCAGCATGGTTGGAGTAGCGGTTAGCACAACGCCTTTAAAGCGCCAGCGATCGGAACCAGGGTTCAAATCCTGCGCTGTCTGTGTGGGTTTTCGCCGTGGGCTCCGATTTCCTCCCATCATTCAAAATGTACCAGGCACTGGCTGTAAGGAGTTCGTACATTCTCCCCGTGTCTGCGTGGGTTTTACCCGGAGGCTCCAGTTTCCTTCCACTGTCCAAAATGTACAGGGGTTGTAGGTTAATTGGGTGGCATGCACTCAAGGCTGAAATGGCCTGTTACTAGGCCATGTGTCTACATTTAAAAAAAAGAGCAGGACATGAAGTATCAAATTCCTCATGACTTGTTAATAAACAATGTCCTAAATGTGGATGTTTCACCTTGTTGGTGACTGAGTGATAGCTTCACTCAGTCCCAATGGCTTTATCATTCTCCATCTGCAGCTCTTGTGGTTTCAACTGGGCACCACTGAAATACTGGCAGACTGTAAAAATGACAATGAATATTCATAATCTGAATAATAGACTCGTTTCTGCATTGATCTGAAGTTCATCTCAGCTGGATGTCGCCTGATAAATTGGGGCCCTGCTGGGATGAAATGCTCACAATAACATTCTTATTTTCTGTTGAAAGTCCAACGGAATGAGTCTGTTTCTGTTCCAAAACTGTTGTGAAGTGAAAGTAGCTTGTAATTAACAAAATTAGATGCAAATACAAATGAGGTTCAAGTATGATCAACTGAGTTACACATGTTGGAGCAGAACGGTACTGTGATCTTCCCTCTTCCAGCCTAGTATTCCAGCCAATCTTTATCTCTCCCCACCCCTACATTGCACAATTTGCATTATCAGGTCACATTGCCTGAAATGTTCAGATTTGTTGTAAGAACACAAACCTGGAGAAACTCAGCAGGTCAAACAGTGTACTTAATCTGCAAAAACTCCTTTGCTCTCCGAAGGGAGTTCCGTGGGAATCTCTCTCACTGCTCCCCATCTGCCGGTCTCAGGTGTTATGGCCATATCCACACCCTGGCTCGCTTCCAATGCCTCGCTGCCTTCCTCTCTACTTGCCTCCACCGCCATCTTGTACCTCATGGCTTCCAGCTTCGGTTCCAGGCCTCCCAGTTTGGCCCCCCCTCAGGGATCTAAGGTACCAGCACAACATGAACCACTGCTCTATTCACTTCCCTAGATGAATTCCAAGTACACTGTTTGACCTGCTGAGTTTCTCCAACTTTGTTTTTTTTTACATCAGTCATAGTTTCTGTAGATTTTCGTGTTGTTTTACTCCTGTTCAGATTTACAGTATTCAACGTCTCCCTGAGCAGCACTGTGGTATCAACATGCTTCAAGGTTGCCACTATCTTCACTGTGCCCTCGGTGTCTGTCTTAGCAACTACCGTCCGGTCACACTCACGTCCACCATCATGAAGTGCTTTGAGAGGCTAGTCATGGAGCCCATCAAGATCAGCTGCCCCCCTCACTGGACCCCCTGCAGTTTGCGTACCATCCTAACCGATCTACAGACGATGCCAATGCCACCACGCTCTACCTCGTCCTCACCCACCTGGAAAATAAAGACTCGTATATTCGAATGCTGTTCATAGACTTCATCTCAGCATTCAACACAAGCATACCACAGCACCTGACTAGGAAGATGAACCTGCTGGGCCTAAACACCTTCCTCTGTAACTGGATCCACAACTTCCTGACTGGAAGACCTCAGTCATCAGCATGTCGAACACCATCACACTGAGCATGGGGCCCCCCCCCTAGGGCTGCACGTTCACCCATTGCTGTTTACCCTGCTGACCCACGACTGTGCAGCGAGACACAGTTCTAACCACATCATCAAGTTCACTGACTGCATGACCGTGGTGGGGCTCATCAGCTCGAACTGATCCAGCTTACAGAGAGGAGGTGCAATCACTGGTACAGAAACAGCAACTTACACCTGAACGTAAACAAAACAAAGGAGATGGTGGTTGACTTCAGGAAAGCCCGGGGGACCACTCTCTGCTGACCATTGACAGTTCCACTGTCGAGTTAGTCAAGAGCATCAAATTCCTTGGTGTGCACCTGGCGGAGTATCTCTCCTGGTCCCCCGACACCAAATCCATTGCTAAGAAGGCCCAACAATGCCTTTACTTCATGTGGAGGTTGAGGAAAGTCCAGCTTCCACCCTCTGCCCTCACTACATTCTACAGTGGATGCATTGCCTGGTTCGGGAACTGTACCATCTCAGAATGCAAGTCCCTGCAGCGATAGTAAGGTCTGCTGAGGGGATCATTGCCTGCCATGATGGACATTTATAATGCCTGTTGTTTGCGGAGCACTACAAACATTGTGAAGGACTCCACACACCCCTCCTGCAATTTGTTCTCCCTTTGCCATCCAGAAAGAGGTTTGGGCCCTCACGGCCAGATTGCAAAGCAGCTTTCTCCCCCAAGATGTGAGGTTTCTGAACTCCGGGGTACACAGGGTTAGCTTATGTAACATGATATTTATTAAAAAGTTTCTCATGTAATTTATCGTAAATAACCAGCTCCACCGTCCTGAGAAACGCTATCTCGTTTTCACTGTACACTACAAGGTTTATGGTATGAACGACAAATAAACGCGGCTTGACGACCATTTCTTGCCTTCAGCTGATATAATTTCTGGTCCCAATAGAATCTCTCAGTAATGACACAGTCTAAATCCCTCCATGAACATGAGGTTGAACTGACCTTCAACTGGAATTTGCAGTGCCCCACTGAAGGAATGCTGCACTGCTAGAGAGCTTTCATTCAAAAGAAGAGTTCATGCCATCCTGTCTCCTCTCTCAGGTAGATGTAAAAGATACAGTGCTAAAGTGTCATTTCAAAGAACAGGGGACAATATATCTCCCACATCCAAAATGAGGATGAGAATTTAATGTCAAACACATGTACAATGTAGGATGCAATCAAATATTTACTGGCAACATACAAACAAATAATAAACATGAATTAAATTAAGAGAATGAACCACGAGACTGAGCAGAGATAATAACTATAAAAGGATAAATTGATGAATATTCACAGTCGCATAGTGTAAAGCAACATGTTTCTTCAGTAGGGCAGACAGACCTTTGAGGATCCTGGAGTCGTGGTAGCGTTAGGGTAGCACGTCTGATCACAGTTGGATAATAAAAGAGTGGTGTGCTACATCATAGATAACTTCATCTCCTAAGGTCATGGAAATGGCTGAGCCTACAGCTTTTGCTCCAAGCCTAAAGTGGAATTCATTCACTGGTAGATTCCACAGAACGAGTAGCAAACAGTAGCTGCAGGTTGTCATAGCAGGGTGAATTAAGGCCAGGCATAGAATGGCCAACATGTGCAGACTATTGGGTTTAAGCCCACCCTCTTTAAGCCCACGTCATGATGTCACCCTTCCATATATATATAAAACCCTGTGTGTCAGTAGCCATGCAAGTCTAATGGAAGGATGAGAAAGCATCACGTCTCCGAGTCTTAATTGTGTGAGTGCACACACAACACAGTCCATCTGCCTTTATGCAGAAGTCCTCAACTTTCTGATGTGTGTGACAGTAATTACCAGCACTCAGGTGCAGAACTGCTTGAATTCCAGCCTTTCATCTTTAATTGGAGGTGCTCTGCATTCTGTTGTTAGATTGGAAGAAAACATTGCATTCCTATCACAACTTGTCATTCAGGAGCACCTGCAAATGATTCGAAGACAATAAGTTGCTTTAAGGTGGAACTGTGCCGGGCAAAATACCTACCTGGTCTAGAGAAAAGACCCGAGTTGGGCCAGCAGCAACCCAAACTGTGAATTGAGTGACCAAAGAAATGAAGAGGGCTCTGGACCCAACCCAAAACCTGACTAACCATTTCTCTCCGTGGATGCAGCCCGACCTGCTGAGACTCTCCAGCTTTTCTTTATTCGTTGGACATTCCAGCATCTTGTGCTTCCCTCAACTGTAAACTCTACATGGAGAAGTTTACAATCGAGTAGAATTAGTTACGAAGTTATGCTGCATTAATGGTTTCTGTCATTTTTTTTTCAAATCTAGTAAATAATTCTGCTTTTTGAAAAATCAACTCTCTCTAACCTTGTGCTCTTTGCAAAACTCTTCTCTCCTTTAGATTTGAATAGTTAAAATGAAGGATAGTGGGAAGACCAATATTAATATTTGATTATCATGTTTTTCATTTACGTAACTCCAAACACATTATTACAATATGTCAGTTGGCCACACTGACTGAAAAGCAAAGAGAATTGTGCCTGGAGCTTGGGGGTCAATAATAGTGTGGAGCATTTGCTGATGTCAGTGAAAAGGAAAATTGGACAGAGAGTATTCTGGGCACTTGATCAAATATTGCTTGTTCAAAGCCACTACCCGGGCATATAATGATCCATTTTTCAATCAGCATAATTCTTGTTCCCATGTCAGCAGAAGAAGATACAGTACGTGTCACTGGGTCTGTAGGATTCAGCATCTCTCCTTCCTTCATCGAAAATCTCTAGCCCTTAATGGGAAATGTAACAAAGATGCTGACCGCCTAGAAATCTCATTCAGAACAGCTGCCATGGTAAATGTAATACTATTGTGAAGCAATGGATGCTGATGTAAGCTTAACGGAAAGCAGCAATGCCAGGCAGAGTAGAAAGAATGTTATTCTGCGTTGGGTCTGAATTAACTTCAATTAGGGCATCGCAAAACTTCATGCCATTAACTTTAACTTTGACCATTTGCATTAAAGTAAGATATTTTAAGCTAATCTACCTTCCTGGGTAATATTAAATGTGTCTACAATATTGATATTGACTCAGCTATACCCAATTTGTCAATTCCATACACCCTATAGTGGACTTTGTTTCAATTATGAAATATATGCAACACTGGTTCTACCAGTGAGAAGATCACTTTGCTCTATTGATGACATTCAAGATTCAAAATTTTCTTTTGTCATGTAATAAAACAGATGTAATAGCATACAAAATTGAGTTTAGTCTGCCGTAAGGCAGACAAAGATTTGCCATCAGCAGAAGTTGCCCGACATTCCTTACAGTCAGAAAAAGAGAAGCAAGAGAGAGTTCCTGCAGAATCACTGAGTGTCCATGGATTCACCTCCAGTGCTGCTGGAGCCTCTCCAGCCGTGCACATTTCAGTCCAAACCATCGGCAACCCAGGGCCATTCACCAGGAGCATTGCTTAAATAGGGCTCAAAGAATCATTGAGGACACTTTCTGTCCAGCACAGAGTATATTTGACCCTCTACTATCAAGAAGGTACAGAGGCATCAAAATCAGGTCTGCCAGGATGGGAAATAGCTTCTTCCCGCAGGCTGCGAGGTTGATGAACAGTATCCTGCAACCGAGTAAATCAATCCAAAATAATATATATGTAAATCTATATACATATATATATATTTATTTATATTATCATGTATATGAGATTACTGTGTGTATGCATGCGTGTGGGCATGCGCGGGCACACCATGGTCTGGAGAAACACTTTCAAATTATTGTACATGTACAGTCAGATGAAAATAAACTTAAACCCAGGCAGTGAAGAATCAACAGATGATCATCTAATTGTGCATAAAACAGACAAGGAAATGAATTGTGATATGAAGGGATTAATGACTGCAGATGAATTTGGAACCTCTTCACATTGTCCACAACATTGTTGAAAACCTTAGTCTTAGTTAAGCAGATCATGTCAGTCTGTAGGACTAGAACAATATTCAGGTTTGGAAGGAAAAGTTCCAGCTATCATCTATTTGCTACCATAAAATAGTAGTCATGTTACAGAAGAACTCTTTTGGATGTTAGAGATAAAATGGTCTCGGCTCCTCTGACAGAGTCTCCTAAACCAACAATCTCTACCATTTAACATCAAAGGCAGTGGGAACAAGGGAAGATCACCTCCTGCAGCTTCCCCAACTGGTCATACACCTTCTTGATTTAGAAATGCATCACTGTTGCTAAGTCGAAATCCTAGCTAACACATGCTTCTGTCCAGCAGGTGAAAAAAACCCACCAACTCTTGAGGGCAATCAGGAATGGGCAATAAAAGAAATTCAACAATGCCAAATCTCTCAGCATTCACACATCCTGGTTTTAGCAATGGCCTCTAATTTAATTGGATCAATTATAGTAACAATTCAACACCAAGGCAGGGCAGAGGTCGAGTTCTATGTATGTAACTGGGGCACTTCACTTCTTGATCACATTCACCACTGTAAGGCACTATTCTGGATGAGTGCATCCAAACGGTGTTCCAGAAAATTTTGCAACATGGGCTGGCAGCTGGATGCACTGATGCAGATTACTGCAGTTAGCTTCAATGTGGTCTCCAGTCCTGAGAATCTTCATTGAGAAAGACAATAGGAGAAAGGTAACATCTTAAGTCCTCAACCCAGTAGAATACATGAACATTTAGCTGCAATCTCCACATCATTGACCTGCAATTCTTCAACCCATCTCTTTGCAGGACCATAATATCAAATGAACTACAACACTTTCAGATTAAAGCCCATCTCCATTAACTTCTCAAGGAAAATGGGCACAAACAATAAAAGTAACTACACAAACATGAGTCACAATAAATATACCATACAAGAACTTGCCTTCTGCAAAACAGGTAGGTCATCCATCTGATACAATAATAATATTATTGTAGCAGCCCCTTCACAAAATGAAGGAGGAAGGCAATGATCCAGCAGGCTGTACAAGACCCAGAGCACTGCACTCCAATTGACCACAACTAAAGGAGCTTTACTGGCCTATCAAGGAAAGCAGATCCCAAGTGCACCAATCAGCACTGAAGGGGTTTTGACCACCCCCCCCCCCCCCTCAGCTTGAGAATAAAAGCAAGGCTGTGAGCCTAATAAAATTCAATGTTAACTACACTCAAGTGGGGTTCATGTCATTCTTTCTGGGAACAGTGTGTTCTTTCTGAGCTAACCTGCATACAGCTAGAACCTCTCCTGCACTGTAGGCTCCACAGAGCCATAGCTTGTAGCAGCTAGCTACATCATTATTATTTATTATTATTATATCTTGGAACAGAAAAGAAAATTTCCCAGCTCAGTTCCAATTAACGTGGAACGATATAGGAGCAGAAGTAGGCCATTTGGCCCATTGAGTCTACTCTGACATTCCATCATGAGCTGATCCACCCTCCCACTCAGCCCTATGTTGCCTTCTCCCCATAAGCTTCGATACCCTGCCTATTCAGATACCTGTCAATCAGTGCCTTAAATACACCCAACGACCTGACTTCCACAGTCATTTAGGGTTGCATCTTCCAAAGGTTCACCACTCTCTGGCAAAATAAATCCCTCCTCATCTCTATTTTAAATGGATGCCCTTTAATCCAAAAGATGTGCCCTCTTGTCCAAAGCTCCCCTAAATAGGAAACAACTTTGCCACATCTACTCTGTCCATTTGAACATTTGAAATCTCCCTTCATTATTCTAAACTTCAAGGAGTGCAGATCAAGAGCTGTCAAACATACCTCCTATCCTAATCCCTTCATTCCAGGAATCCTTCTTGTGTATCTTCTCGTTCCCTCCCCAATTCCAGCAGATCCTTTCTTAACTAAGGACCCATAAATTGTACCCTGTACTCCAAGTGAGATCTCATCAGTGCTTTATAAAGCCTCAACATCACATCCCTGCTCTTATATCCTGTTCCTCTTGATATGAATGTCATTGCATTCGCGTTCTTCACCACCGTCTCAATCTGAAGGTTAACCTATAGGGAATTCTGCACAAGGACAGCCAAGACTCCGAATCTGGAATTTTCACCCCATCCAAATAATATTCTGCCCTTTTATCCTTCTACCAAAATGCATGACCATACACTTTCCAACATTGTATTTCATTTGCCACCTCTTTGCCCATCATCTGTCTAAGCTTCTGTTTCCCCCTCACCAGCTGCTCCTCCAGCTCTCTTTGTGGTATCTGCAAATTTAGCCACAAAGCCATTCAATGCACAATCTAAATCATTAATATACAATGTAAAAAGAAGTGACCCCCAACAATGAGCTCTGTAAAACATTATTGCGAACTGGTAGCCAACTAAAATATGATCAGTGTAGCTGGCCAAGCGGACGCACAGCATGGTTTCATGAACTGCCACCGGCGCGGCTCTTCAGCAAACGCATGGAGCTGCAAGCCAGACCACTAGGTCCTCACCTGTTAATGGACCGCACACGCAATGCTGCGTGCCGAGTAACAGCACATTAGTTTGCTGTGCCTTCTTCTAGAGGGCGTGGGGCCCCCGCCGTCTTTAATTTAAACCTGCCAGCCCCACGGATCAACGGCAAACACATAGTGACATCTAGTGGAGCCTGTGACAGGAGGGATATAAAAGAAGCATGCAAAACTCAAATAAACAGTCTTGTGTTGACTAACCTGGTGTATGTGTGTTGCTTTAGTAGTTCTACCGAAGTAGTCGCTACAATCCCTTTATTCCTACTCTGTTTCCTCCGATCAGCCAATGCTCTAACCATGCAAGTATCTTTTCTCTAATTCCATGGGCTTTCATCTCGTTAAGAAGCATCACCTTGTTAAAGGCCTTTTGAAAGTCCAAATATCCAACAGTCACCGCATGTCCTTGGTCTAGGCTGCTTGTGGTTTCCTCAAAAGATTGCAGTAGATTGGTCAGGCAAGAGTTTCCCTGAAGGAAATCTTGATGATTTTGGCCTATCTTGTCATGCACCTCCAGGTACACCATAACCTCATCCTTGACAATCGATTCCAACAACTTCTTAACCCCCAATGTAAGGCAAAATAATCTACTTTCTGCTGCCTCCCTCCCTTTTTAAATAGCAGAGGGGCCTTTGCAATTTTCCAGTTCTCTGGAGCCATGATTCTTGGAAGATCCTTACTAATTCCTCAACAATCTCTCTAGCTACTTCTTTCGAACCACTGGGTGCATTCCATCTGGTCTGGGAGACTTAACTACTCTTAGACCTTTCAGCTTCACAAACACCTACACTCTGGTGCTCATGACTGCCCTCCCCTGACCCCCCCTTAAAAGTCCACTATACAGCTATCTTCAACAGCGAAGACTAATGCAAAATACTCATTCAGTTCCTCTGCCATTACAATTTCTCCATTGTCATTTCCTATCAGTCCTATATCTACTCTTGCATCTTTTTTACTCTTAATATAGTTAAAAAAGCATTTAGTATACTTTTTGATATTATTTGCTCGCTTCATTTCCAAATTAATCTTTTTCTTCCTAATGACTTTCTTAGATGCCTTCTATATACTTTGTAAAAGTTTCCCAGTCCCCTATCTTCCCATTAATTTTTGCTTCCTTGTATGGCCTTTCTTTTGCTTTTCCTTTGGCTTTGTATTTTCACTTTCCCATTCAAATATTTATTCTGTTTTGAAATATGCCTGTCCTGGCACAGGAAGTCCAGCCATTACTCTCTGCCATCCTCACTGCAAGTGTGCCTTTCAAATTAGCTTTTGTCAGTTCCTCTCTCATACTTCTGTAGTCCCCTTTATTCCACTGGTATATAGACACCTCTGATTTTAGTTTATCCCTCTCAGATAACCATAACCATATAACCATTTACGGAGCGGAAACAGGCCATGTTGGCCTTTCGAGTCCGCACCGGTTCACTGATTTTGTGCGCCCTCTTCAGGCATTGATCCCGGTAGATCTTCATTCAATAACGATGGGCGAATTCAATGCAGATGGAATCAGTCGTGGAAGCTTAAAATGTTCTCTCTTGGACACAGGCAAATTCTAAGCTTTCCATTCTTTTTGTCCACAACGACGAGTGAACTCACCGACTCCATTTGATCATCTATCTTCTGAATCACGTCCAGGCTTTCCATCCTGTCCAATTCTGCCTTTGGTTGCTTTTGAAGTGCAAATGGAACTTTTCTGCATGGATGTATTATCGGTGGCACACGTTTATCCACTCTGATCGTGTGGTAGGGCAAATTCTATCATTTTGTAATCACTGCCTTCTTTTCCTTCAGCTCCCTTATCAACTCTGGTTCGTTACACGATACCCACTCCTAAATTGCCATGTAGGCTCAAACACAAGGTGTTCGAAGACGCCACCCTGAAGACATTCAATAAATTCTTTCTCTTGGGATTTAGGACCAAGCTGGTTTTCCCAGTCCACCTGCACATTGAGATTCCCCCATGACTAATGTAACATTGCCCTTTTTGCACGCCTTCTCTATTTCCCTCTGTAGTTTGCACACCACATCCTGGCAACTGTTGGGAGGCCTGTTCATTACTCCCATCAGGGTATTTTTACCCTTACTGTTTCTTAATCCTACCCAAGGGATTTTATATCTTCCAATTCAAAGTCTCCAAAGGCTGAATTCCATTTTTAACCAACACAATCACCCCAACCCCTCTGTCTACCTTCCTGTCCTTCTGATACACTGTGTATCCAAGGATATTTAGTTCCTGCTGTGGTCACCTTCCAGCCACACTCTGTGATGGCCACAATGTCATACTGGCCAACTTCCAGCTGCTCTACAAGATCATCAACCTTATTACTTATACTGTGGGCATTTAACTACAAAACCTACAGTCTTGTATTCACCACCTTTTTCAATTTGTTTCCAAAATAACCCAGTAAATTCTTCATCTTTGTGGTGCGCTGAGGTAGCAGCACAAAACTCGAAAGACTGTATCCCAGGCTGTATTCCAGTAAAAGTCTGCAATTCATGCCTTGGTGGCTCCCCATGTGACTACCTCAGGAGGGGCCGGCTCAGGTCTATATTCGGGTCAGCTGATTGACAGCCAAGTGGAGTCAGCCCCCTAGGGAATCTATTCAGCTTGGCTGATTGATAGCCGGCCAGGTGAAGTCAGCCCCTTAGGTGGTCTTCCTGCAGCTACAGTAGGTTGGTGGTCGTATCATCACAATCTTACACTTGTATTTTTGTCCCATTGATTTCGTATCCTTCCCCACAACACAATGTGTCTGCCCTATTCACTGCCCTCTCATTTTGGTTCCCATCCCCCTGCCAAACTAGTTTAAACCCTCCCCAAGAATTCCAGAAAACCATGTCACCAGGGTATTAGTCCCTCTCCTATTCAGGTGCAAGCCGTCATTTTGGTACAGGTCATACTTTCCCCAGAAGAGATCCCAATGATCCAGGAATCTGAATCCCTGCCTCTGCATGAGCCCTTCAGCCATAATTTCCTATTCCTGCCTTCAATGGTGCACGGCACTGGTAGCAATCCAGAGATGACCACACTTGAGATCCTATTTTTTTTTAGCTTCTCTTTATTTCCTCTTCAAGACCTCATCCTTTTTCCTCTCCATGTCATTGGTACCAACATGAACCATGACTTTTGACTGCTCACCCTCTGTTTGGGAATGTGGTGGACTTGATTTGTCATACTCCTGACCCTGGTATCTGGGAGACAATATACCATCTGGAAGTGTCAATCTTATTCACAGAAACTCCTAACTATCCCCCTATTGAAAACCTTATCACTATTGTTCTCCTTCTCCCCTTCCCTTCTGAGCCAAAGGGCCAGACTCTGTGCCAGAGACCTGATCACAATAACTTGTCACAGGTAAATCATTTCTCCCCCCCGACCCACAAAAGTATCCAGAACAGTATACTTATTGTTGAGTGGTCCGTCCACAGGGGTGCCCTGCACTGATTGTCTCTACCCCTTCCCTCTCCTAACAGTTACCTGTCTCTTGCTTTTTGGGCGTAATTGACTCCTTATCGCTTCTGCCTATCTCCCTCCCAAATGATCCAGAGTTCATCCAGCTCCAGGTTCAGTTCCCTAACATGCTCTGAAAGAAGCTGTGTGCTATCCCAGATTTTCCACATGCTGCAATCGGAGCATACCACTTCCCTGGCTGCCATCGCCACTACCTACCCTGAGTTATTAAGTAAAGATCTTAACGGACCTTATCTGTACCTGTAGCACATCCTCAGCCTCTGCTCGTCGAAGCCTCTCGAGACAAAGCCTCTAATTCTCCATTCCTACACTGGCCACTCCAACAATGAGCCTCCTTCACTTTCATTTATTCCTGCTAATGAATCGCAATTTGATTGGACTGCAAAGCGCCAAGTCCTGTGAACGCTCCTTTTTAATTTCTTCTGCCCGGCCTGTGCGTCTCTGTCTCTCCTTGTGAATCGATTGGTCTTTCTTGATCACCATTTCAATGCACCTCTGGTGTGTTTTGTACTTTATTTTAATCAGAATCTACCAAATACACAGCAGAATCCAATTAATTCTTGTTCATTCAGTAATATGGAGGATCTAGTGAAGAGATGTGCATTTTTCCCCCAAATTCTGTGAATTTAACCGCAGAATTTTTTTTAAATTAGCTAGTTATTTTTTAGGACTCGCCAAAGATTTGCCACCACCATATAGTGAGGTTCTCTGCAGTGATGATATGGAACTAACAAAGACTAAAGTCAAGAATAAAATCAGAACCAGGAGTGCTCCTGCATGCTGGTACAAATGGAGGGCCGGTTTTGATTAACCATCATCTTGTACTATAAAGTCAAAGGTGTGCAAAGACGATTTGACCACTTTAGGAGGGCACTTCAAAGAGAGACACATTATCTACATTCACACATGTTCTTACTGTGCATAATGCTTATTGGCAGGGATTCTCCCACTCCTTCAACACGCCCTGCCCTGAGTCCCTTCACTTCCAGCACATACCAAATCCAAGAAAATCAATGGGCTTCCAGAACTTAAACCCATCCGCCTCCAGAAACCACCAACCTTCCAATCACATAGAACTATGATTTTAATTGCAACCATACATTTGTAGCAACCATCGCAATTCCTAAACTAAACCCAATTAACTCCACAAATAAAAGTTTTAAATAAAGCAAGTTAAAAGTCCAATTGCTCTGATATTAAATGGCACGTTAAAACTTTAATTGAAATGCATTCTCTGCACATTCCTTTGCAATTGGACAGCAGCCACACTGCACCTCAGAACCAGTGAGGATTTAAACACTGTTACAAATATCCTGAGGATGTGGGCAGATCTGTACTTCACACCCTGGCAACTCCACCCCCATACATTCATTCCTTAACTGCTTGAGCCCCATTTCGAAGTGTACAAGGAATCCCAAAGAACCTTCCAGTTTTCCAGTTGATTCCTGACTCGGTGCCTAGCCCTCAGCAACACAGAACCCCTCAACCATTACATGCCCAGTCCTTCCCACAGCATCACTAAGTACATGGACTCTGTCAGCCCTGTATTCTGGTTGACTCAGTGGCACCAAAAAGAGCACTCATAAAAGGCACAGCAGAATAGAAAGAGGGATGATTTATTTTTTAGCAACTGTAGAACTTGTCACAGGAATGAATAACAAAATGATTATCAGATTGGCATACCAAAACAACAGAAACTCTTTCAGTAGCGGAAGATTTAAAATCCTGAATACTTGCCAAGAAAATCGATGACAGAACCGTTCAATGAAAATAATTTCTCACAGTCATTCCTAAAGAAAAATAATAATTTGGCAAATCCCAACCAAATTTGTAATGTTAGCCTGAAAATAAAATACATGAACTCTCAGGGACAAATGAGCCCCCACGTCAGATCTTTGTTTTACCTCCAAAGCTTTCCAATGTTACACAAAAGAGAGCGCAAGACATTCAGAGCAAAGTAGAAAGTTGGGAATCAGATAGATACCTCACAAACTGGGGGTCAATGTTAGTAGAGGAATATGGGGGATACAGGTGTTTTCTTGATTAACATGATTCTGTTTAACCAGTTGTTTTTTAACCATTTTTTCCCCCACTCACATGCCACCTTAAGTAGTCCCTTACTAACCACAGAGCACCTATGGCATAGACCCTTTATGGAAATCTCTAATTAACCCAGAGGGTGGTGGGGGCAATATGGAATGAGTTGCCAGAGGAAGTGATATAACCAGGGACAATTGTAATGTTCATGTAAAACATTTAGACAGGTTCATGAATAGGAAAGATTGAGAGGGATAAGAGCTGAAATACAACCAGAGGGGTCTAGCTTGGTTTGGCATGGAGAGGTTGGGGTGAAAGGTTTGATTCTATGCTGTAAAAGTCCATGACTAATTAAGTGGCATTGTGTCCAATCTTTGTTGGAGTCTTCTTTACATTTTATGCCCTCTCTTCCACTAAGTGCACCATTGTTAACCATTCCAAAGCAATTAATAAAATCAGTGAACTGATTTGTGCATAGTTTTTTTTCCCGGGGTGAGACTAGCAAACACCTGTGCAAGGTGAGGGAAGGAAAGGAGAATGTTTTTTTACGCAGAGAGTAGTGGGTGCCTGGAATACATTCCAAAGGGTGGTGGTGGAGGCTGGTACAATGGGGGCATTTAAAAGACTCTTAGACAGTCCCATGAATGCATGAAAAATAGAGGGTTATGGGTGTGAGGTAGCGAATGTATAGTTAGTTGAGAAGGATTCTATAGGTCAGCACAACCTCATGGGCCTGTACTGTAGTGTGAAGTTCTATGTTCTAAAGTTTTTTTAAAAATAAACTTAGCTATTGCTAAACAAGTTTCCTGGTTCCAAAAACTCCAAGTTATTACTTATGATTTATCACTCCTGCAATATTACATCAAAATCCCATGCTTTAAAATATACAAAACAGTTCATATTTTCTTTCTTTCGCATTTACTTTTATTTTATTCTCTACCTTAATCCCATGTATATGATTTATTTTACCATAGAACATTACAGCACAGAAAACATTTGGCCCCTCTAGTCTATGCCAAACTATTATTCTGCCTAGTCCCACAGACCTGCACCCAGACAATATCCCTCCATACACCATCCAACCATGTACCTGTCCAAACTTTTCTTAAATGTTAAAATTGAGCCCGTATTTACCACTTCAGCTCATTCCACTCTTCCACTACTCTCCATGTGAAGATCCCCTAATGTTCTCCTTCAACTTTTCACCCTTAACCCATGTTTCTATTTCACCAAATCTCAGTGGAAAAACCTTCTTGAATTTATCTATACCCCCAAGTCTAATAAGTTATAAAAATGGCTCCTTAGCTCATTTCATGTGAGGTAAGCTGCTCAATCAATTTAAAGGCATTACTGGGGGATGTGACACATGTCCCCAACATTGAAAATCCACACCACAAAGACCATTTTATCTCCTTGCACTGTCCTTCAATCAATATGTAGAACATCTAGGTCAATAATCATTAGCTGTGGTACTAGAATGGAAGTTTGGAGCAAATACCAGATTCCATTGCATTAAGATCTTGGTCTATTAGAAAGCATTTCTTCTTCCTCTTTGGGTCATTCCGAAGCATGTATGTATAGCACCATAACTCAAGAGTTGAGTCTTGACACAGGTATTCAAGGACATCATGTGGCATGACACATATTCCAAATTACCATTTCACAATGAAACAAGTTAATTTGGCCAAAATAAAATGCCTCAGACTGCCAGCAGTTATTTTTTTAAATTTTATTCATGATAATCACGTATCACCCGACAACTAGCTCATACCAGCAGCAAACAAAGGAAACAGAGTCCAGTTTGTCAGTCAAAACATGTATCCACAGAGCTACTTTGCCACCAGTTGAACCGCATTATAATATTTGATTAATCATAGATCCACACTGTTTTCAGATTAATACCTATCATACTTTGGTGAATTCAAATATCATCAAATGCTGAGTGCTCTCTGATTTTGGTTTACAATTAAAACACTCCATGCATGACATTCTGGAAGGGAAGAGCACTGCAGCGAGATTTGTCCTCAAATTAATGAGCAAGGCTCTTGAGTCCAGCAGTTTTGATCTGGTTCTAGAACCACCTTTCTTTTAGTAACTTTATACAGGGGCACGACGTTCACTTGACGTCTTTCATCAATAATGATGAAACTGATGAATCATAGCTGAGGCATCTCAGCTTCTAGACTCTCTTCATTTCAGTTACGGTATATGCTGCACAGATCTCTGTGGGGAATATAGCTCCTGTGGAATACATCATACATTTCTTTCATATTTGTTCATAAATTCCATTAACAAACACAAACACATAATTCAATAGTTTGAAAATCAAATCTCTTGTGTTTATTTAGCAATAGATGAGAGGGGAAGGAAAGAAATAATTTATGTAGATGGAATAGAATAGTCAGAGGTGCATCTGCGAGAGGCACCAACTGCACTGCATATGTTATAAAAGATGGCGATATTTGTATCTATTAGCTAAACCATTTCCATTTTGCAGTTGTATATTTCTGCAAAACCATGAAAAATCCATGTGGCGGTAATCTGCATGATAAAGGTTGTTAAGAGTATGTCTTTGGAATAAGATGGGATAAAGACCCTGATTGCACAGCTCCAAATAGGGACATTTGATGTACGATTAGGATGATTTGTCTTTAAACATTCTTGCCTCTTTGCTCACCAGGCTTTAAACAAAGAGCCTCTGAATCCTCTATTGTTAAAATTGGTTCCAAGAAGATTCTGCTTTCTGCCAAGCAACTTCTAGTCAGTAACTTCCTGGACTTTCTCAACTCTCTATCAAGCCCATGTCTGTTCCAGCACAAAAAGCAAAGAATATTTATATATTGTGTTACATGACTGATTTCTCAGCTCTAGCCTCTAACATCTGCTTCCTTCATGTGCCAACAGTTCATAAAACCATTGAGATTTATATTGGAAAAGAGACCATTTAACCCATTGTATTCATATGTCAGAAAGAGGCATTTATGCCTCAGTTCATGTAGGTAGCCCTGTAAAATAAACCACCTCACATGTTGAACTGGGTATTTTTTTAAATGATAAAGGGATTTTTTTTTGGAATTCCCATCCAACCATTCTTTCAACAGTAGCATTCTTATCAATTTTCTCTAAATCCAACCAGTAAAGTTAAATTACAGCTTCTAATCTCGTTTATTTTAATTCTTCATTCAGTGAAATGTCATCCTTTGACCCCCTTTATTCTGAAGTAAGCAATCAATCAACCTTTCCTCATAAATAACAATGACAAGTCAGTCACAGTCATAGTGAATTTTAAAGGCACCTTCTCAGATGTAATTGCATCCTTCCCCTGATGTGGCTTAACTAGCATTTTATGCAGTTCCAGCGTCATTCTCGGCTTTTATATTTGATAAATACAGATCTCCCATTGGTTTTTAACCATTTTATCTATTCTGCAGCTTTCAGGAGGTGTAGCTATGTATTACATATTCTCTCTGCTCCTCTATATTGTTCAGTTCCTATCTATTGAGGATTCACTTCCCAAATCCATGACCTAAAACTTCTCTAGAATGGATTAGACTACTTCTGAGCTGATCTAACGAGTCCCTTGATGTCTATGTGCAGTCTAAAACATTCTTCCTTGTGGTTAACCACACTTCCAATTTTAGGACCATCTGCAGATCTCTTAATCATGGTTCTGACATCCAAAGAAGGCTAGAAACTTAGTATTAAGTCCTTTAGAGAACCACTGTGTCCAGGAAATCACCCAAACTCCAATTGATATTTTACTTGTCAAAGAGCCAACTTGTAACTTTCCCTTGGACTTTCTAGGTTTTAACTTTTTTTGATGAATCAGCCAAGTGGGCCTCATCAAAGGTCTTGTTAAATTTAAGTACGTTAAAATAAATCCATCATTACCATTATGAATTTTAACTGCACCTTCTTAGATTTAATCACCTTCTTTTAACAACCCTGCTTCTTGTCCCAATAGCAATGCTATTATTGCAATCTAATGTGGACCAGATCAGGGGTAAACCTAGCACCCTTCTACTTCACCTTGAGACGGCTGCAGAATTTCATCTTAGGTTCCAGGCTGACTTTCCAATGCAGATTGGAGTTAAACCTTTACTTCTTTTGGAAGCTGCGCGTGAGTTTCTCCAGCATTTTGTGCATGGCATTCCAATGCAGTTCTAAGGCACTGCTACATTCAAAGTGCTGTCCTTCAAATATTAACCATGGAGCATCATCTGCCAGTTGAGCCAGACTTCGCTACTGGCCCTGTTTATATTACTACAAAGGAGTCACTCCCTTCATTGATAGGATTTTGCTGTCCACAAATAGCTGCAATTTTGGGGTATAACACAATTAATTGGGAGGCCTCAGCTAAACTTCCAAGAAACATAGTACAGCGCACCATGAACAGGGCTCTTCTTGCATGTTCGATCTAATTGTTCATTGATAGAATTAAGTTCACTGCATCCAATCTGAAGCACCAACTTTAAACAGTTCTCACACACTTAAACCCCCCCCCCCCCGTTGACCTCACCCTAATCAAATAACATTATTTATCACCTCTTTTGCACTTAACAAATCTAATGCTAGTCTGAATTTTTTGATCTGCAATTTTTTTTTAAAACCTCAGTAAAATAGGACAATGGATCCCCAGTTGAAGTTTCAACAGCCCCTTCCAACCCTCCATTCCCGCAGGCAGAGCTTCCTCCAATGAGGAGACAGCAACAATCGCACATATTAAAATTACAGTTGCTTTAAAGCAAATTGAGGAATCATTTCACCCCATGAAGGTGGTAGAAATATAGAAAAAAGCCCAAATGTATTGGAGGAACTCAACGGCTCACACCATGTCAACAGGAATTCAAAATATAGAACTGACATTTCAGGGCCTGGGTCCTTCTTCAAGGTAGCAGCACCTTACATGAATGAGCAATATAAAATTCTCTTTTTTCACTCTCTTGGCCAAAAGACAGTAGATTCCATGTAGGTAAAACATGAAAGTCTGCCGACAATGTGGTTGAAGTAAAATCACAACGCTGGAGAAACTCAGCAGGTCAAACAAGGTACTTTATATAGCAAAGATACATAACCAATGTTTTGGACTTGGACAAAAATGTGAGTAGGCACTCGAACAAAATGGTGGGAGGGGGAGGAGGGGCAGGGGAGGAGCACAATCTCAAAGGCAAAAGGTAATAGGTGGATAAGGGAGAGAGGGCTCTCCAGCAAGCAGGGGGAGGAGGGATGGCTCTGTGAATTGAGAGGGAAGGAGGTGGAGAGCTGGAAGAAAGAAGACAGGGGAAAAGGGATGGAGAGCAGAGAGTAAGGTAGCAGAGACTGGAGAGTTGATGTTAATGTCATCCAGTTAGGTAGTGCCCAGACGTAAAATCAAGTGTTGTTCCTCCAATTTTTGGGTGGTCTTGGTGGGATAGTACATGAGGCCATGGGCAGAGATGTGAGCATGGGAGTGGGACTTGGAATTTAAATGGTTGGCCACTGGGAGCTCCCTGTCATTGATGCAGACAGTGAAGATTCCAAAGAATTGTAGCTTTCAAGACCAGAATCAATAGTTCAGGTAAGCTATCAAAAATCTGAAACTAATGTGGAGAAATTGTTTTTACTTTGGGGTCAGCCTTCGTCTAATATGCGGAGAAGCTAAATGACCTGTTAGGAACAATGCTCTAGCTAAATAGGAACTTGCTGCCCTCTAGAATTCGGTTAGTTCTTGATCCCACACCCACCTGATTCACTATTGGAGGCAAACATTTCAACCACTCTCCTGGCAAGTTCAACCTCAATTATCCTGCATCCTCAGCACCTCCTCTTTCTCCTACCTGCCTTGGCCTGAAAATCCTCCTCAAGACCTTTGTCTTTTGGCTACCTGATGGTTTAGCTTCTCAACTTGTGCATGCCATCAAGAACCCTGAAAATATTCAGACTTGTCTTTCTACATGTGAGAGGCAGCAGGGAAAAGGCTGAATTGTTAGTCCACATCAAGTCAAAGGCAGGGTTGAATTTCATTCTAATTCACACGTTGAAATACACAACATTTTCAGAGAGAAAAAGAGGGAAATGGCTAAATGCCTGGAACTAGATTTTCTGTGCTGTTCGCCCAAAGTGCAGCTATTTTCACATGTATTTATTCCATAGCATAACTAACCTTGCAACAAAACATATTCGACTTAACATGGGAGACGGCAGATACTGAAATCTGGGCAAAACCCTTTCATTAGGACGTTCCCAATGGCAACATCCCCAAAGCTGGGAAAAGATTCCAGCCCGAAAGGTTAACGATATCTTGAACAAGGCCTCAGTCCTGAAACATTGGTTGTATAGGATATAGACTAACCTCCCGGACGCTGCAAGACCTGATGAGCTCCTCCAGCAATTTTCTGGGTTTTTTTTCCCCCTCTAAGACAAGAGATTGCAGACTTTCGCGTTTCTTTTAAACTGATGCCACTGAGTTGCTCCAGAATAGTCTTGGATATTCGATTCAACGTCAAATTCAGCTCCAAAGTAAAGCAGACGGTCGATTTTGGCCGCATCGTCACTCGTTAACGTTACACCCGAATCCTCTCCTCCTCAACCAGACTCGTCCACCAAACTTCCCTCATATTGTACCGCCCCCCCCCCTCGCCACGTTATCTAGGGTCAAACCGAGTTACCCTCCCTACGCCCATCGAACACCCCCGCAATGTCAATCAGACTAGAATGGATTCGATGGCACGAAAGTCTGACTGATGAGAATCAAAGTATTAACTCGTCAGGTGCACGTTCGAATCCGACAAACGAGGCAAAACCACGGCATTTCAGAGAGTTCGGCGAGAGGCAAAATATGACTCAAGTTTTCAGTTGTCCGAATCTTCCGCTAAACAGATAAAAAGTTTGTTAAACGCAAGAACTGCAGACGCTGGGAGTTTTGAGCCAACAATGAGGTGCCGGAAGATCTCAACGGCTCAGTCAGTGTCCGGGTGGAGAAATGGTCAGTCAACGTTTCGGGTGTGGGCAACCCTTTTATAGAGAGTCGCACCTCTACCCACGGATGCTGCCTGAACCCCCCCCCCCCCCCAGTTCTTCCGGCAGCTCACTGTTAGTAGATCGGCGCAAAGGGCATACCAACACACCTTACCCCGTGTTGAGACACCGCATTAGCATTGGGTCGATCCGATACCAATTGATTGATCCTGGTCAACAGATAGTCTCGGGCCGGGCGAGTGGTTACTCGTCCTACTTTGGGGTTGAAAGGAATCGGGAAAGGGTGGGCAGACCGAGTGGCTGGGACCTAGAGAGGACTCTTGATATGAACCGGTTGCGTTGTGTCTCGGGGTGATAGCTACCGTCTGGATGACCAACAGACTTTAATGCAAAATAAAAAACACAACATTTTCCTTTTTATTCAGCAAACTCACATTATTAAACAATAAAGAAAGTTCGAGGAGAAAGGGCCCACACCCCCTCTCTCTGCATGAGCATAGTTCAGACTTTTTGAGCCCTGCTGCTGGTCCTGCAGAGGATCTTTTTGAAAGCCTTCCTGAAGTCGTGATTAAAGACAGTGTAGATGAGAGGGTTCAGAGAGCTGTTGCAATAGCCGAACCAGAAGAAGAATTTGAATAGAGTCTCGGGCACGGGGCAGCGCTCGGCGCAGATGGCGGTGAGGGAATAGGTGAAGAAGAAGGGGAACCAACACACGACGAAAACGCCGATCACCACCGCCAGCACGAAGGTGAACCTCTTCTCGCGGTTGTGCCGTCCTTTCCAGCGGCCCGACTTGGGGCTGCCCCCGTGCTCCGGTCTCTGCAGCCCGCTCACCGCCTTGCCTTGCACCGACTGCACCACCCCGGTGGCTTTGGCCCGGGGGCCCGGCTTGGCCTCGGCCGTACAGTGATTGTCCTGGCGGTCGGAGGACGAGGAGTCCTCCTGTCCCAAGCCGTTGACCTGCGCCACGTTGGTCTGGGCCGCTTTGCTGGCGCCGTCCTGGTGTCCATTCGTGGGTGGCCCGGGGCGCACTCCGTTTGGCCGGGCGTTGGGTTTCTTGGCCGGCGGTTGCCTGGTTCTCAGCTTAGCGATCTGGTAGATCCTCACATAGACCAGGATCATGATAATACACGGGGCGAAAAAGGAGCCGATGCAAGAGGAGATGATGTACCATTTCTCGTCGTTGATCTTGCACTGAGGGTTCTCGCGGAGACCGGTCTCCTTACCAATGGAAATGAGCGGAGGGAAGGAGATGACGGCGGCGATCACCCACACCGTGACGATGATGCCCTTGATCCTTCTGGGAGTTCTCTTCAGGTTGTACTCGATGGCCTGGGTAATGGACCAGTACCTGTCCAAGCTGATGGCGCACAGGTGCACGATGGAGGACGTGCAGAACAAGACATCCAAGGCCAGATAGATCTCACACCAAACCCGGCCGAAATACCAACAGCCCATCAGTTCTTTGGCCAGGGAGAAAGGCATGACCAAGGTGGCCACCAGGATGTCGGCGGACGCCAGCGAGACCAGGAAGAGGTTCTGGGGAGCCCTCAGTCCCCTGCTGGTGAACACGGCGATCACAACTAGCACGTTGCCGAAGAGAGTGGCCACGATGATGAAGGCCACCACTGAGGTCAGGGTGACGGCCGCCTGCACCGAGTACGCCTGCACATCTGGCGGCTCGGTGATGTTACAGCTCCAATTGCACGGGCTGGCTGCCGGCACCGCCATCGGTCCCCTCGCTAACCCATCCACTTCTGGCCACTTTAGCAGGAATCACACCGTCGGCGGTAGCTGCAGCCAACTCAACTTGCAGAGCGAGTCTGTCCCCTCCATCACCCCGGTGCTCAGCGCCAGTGACCTGGAAAGGCGGTCCCCCGGACTCCGGAGAGAGAGAGGGGGGCGGGGGGTGGCAGGTGTAGAGTGGGAAGTTTGCACTCACGAGGACAAAGCGCAGTCCGAGTTCAGGCAGCGCCAGGCGGAGTCGAACCAGCGGCAAGCAACACCTTGTCAACACGAGCTGAGGTCCGCCGTCCCTTTATATAGCCCCGGCGCCAGTGATGTGATGCTGGGCAGTGATCGTCAGGGCACCACGTGGGCGTCGTGTTGGCTTCAAAAAAAAAGCAGAGAGTTGGGCGGAGCAGGAATCCGATCTTCCGCCGGTTCACGAAGCCTTCGGTGGGCAAGGAAGCACCGTGCGCACAGGTTGGGCCAGCAGCGAGCTGCCAACGCTTAGGGGGTCGATGTCACTGAGACCGAGGCCGTCTCAAACTCTTGTTCATCCCGCCAGAGTTGGATTAAGAGTGGAGTCGGTAACTCCGCCTGCGGTTGACAGGACCTGACTGTGTGACCTGCTGAAGCAGGAGAGATGATACGTCCAGTAAGGCTGTAGGAGGAGAGCTGTGAGACAAAGCTGGTTCTGTTTAGCAAGATTAAGATAACATCGCCGAGAGAGAAATAGTGGAGTAAAAACATCATTAAAATGTACTGGAATTTCAGAAAGTCTAAACTATCGCGGTACAATCAGCCAACACTGTCGTTAGAGCTTGAGCCCTTCACCACACCTTGATGAAGGGCTCTTGCCCGAAACGTGGCTTATGTATCTTTAGCTTTGCTATTTAAAAAAGTGCACAGCTGAGTTTCTCCAGCGTTGAGTTTTACTAACACTGTACTTAAAGGTACAGTGCCCGGAACAAGGCGAACCCCTGAATATTTTAAGCCCACTTTTCCGTGCTGTTTTAGGACATCAGTTTGCACTGGACCCGTATTGCCTGTCCAGGGTTGCATGAGAATGAATGGACAAAGAGAGTGGGGGCGAGTTCTTGTGGTTTTGCTGCGCGTTTTATAACGCAATTTGAGATCTTGGGAGCGAATCGCAAACAGTTCCGAGAGCCCGTTGTTTCCAGCGACCCACCTTTGTCTTGGGGAGGTGTAGAAATATCATAGGAGAGGGGCTGGATAACTGACTGAAGATACACCACTAGGAAATGGTTGGCTGTTTTCTTTCTCTGTGTTGCAATGTTCAGATCGTGTGGCGCACTGGGGTGTACCAGGAGCAGTACTGCTTTACCACTGGCGGCCAGCTCTTCGGGTGGTTGGCGGCTCACGTTAAACAGCGGGCCGAGCAGCATCTGGGGCGGCAGAAGAATGCTCGGGGTTCCAGCCGAAACTTCAACCTTCCCTTGGCCTGACCCACGGAGTTCCTGCAGCCGTTTGTTTGGGTTTTATTTTGCTCCACATTCTGCAATCTCCTGTCATGCTAAACGCATTCGCTTTGTCCTTATTTTATATTTATTCTAAGAATGGTTGGTCCATAATTGCATTGAAACGCTCCAAGTCAATGAGCAACGCTGCAACTGCAGCCTCCCACCTATGGTGGTGCTCCAGTGCCTCCACTGGTCAAATAGTGCAACTACACCGCATCACTGACTTGAATCAATCAATGTCCAATTACTTCGATGAAGGAGTAGCGAGTTCTATGTCGGAAATTGCTGACCTCAGCAGTTGGGTGACACGGCAGGTGGTACAGACGAGGTTGTGGTTCTCTCTGGATTCCGGATGCAGACGAGAATATTCTAAATTGTGGAAAGCGCCGAGAGAGTGGATGAGGGGAGAGGTTTAGAGGTTCTTGTACAGAAATCAAAGGGCGTTGGTGAACAGCTATTACCCATTAAACTTCCAAAGAATAAACTTTATTTCAGGGGAACTAGGGTGTAAGGATGAGGTTGTGCCTGCATGAATGAACGCCTTCAGTTCTGGGCAGTTTAGGAATACGTGATCGTTTCAGTGGAAAAGAATAAAACACAAACTCGGAGAAAAGGAGCAATGATCATTTTTCTCAAGTTACAATTGGGTCTAGAGCAGTGATTCTCAACCTTCCCTTCCCACTCACATTTCTTTGGCTTGGCTTCGCGGACGAAGATTTATGGAGGGGGTAAAAAGTCCACGTCAGCTGCAGGCTCGTTTGTGGCTGACAAGTAATCCCTATGCCATCGTGCTTAAGGTGGTATGTGAGTAGGAAGGGAAGGGAAGGTTGAGAATCACTGTTCTAAACCCAATTATTACCGAAATATCTTACTTGAGAAAAATTGTCATTGCCCCATTTCCTTTGGAGCTATGAAACCGTGCACATAACAAGTCAATTAGGTACGATTAATACAGTGGTTTTCAACCTTTTTCTTTGGACCTACATACCACTTTAAGCAATCCCTTGCTAATCACAGAACACCTATGGCATAGGGAGTACTTGGTGGTATGTGAGGAGAAAGAAAAACGTTGAGAACCACTGAGTTAAAGTTTCAGACCGGGATCCTTGATGAAGGGTGCCATCCCGAAGCATCAACCGTTCTATTTCTCCTACTGATGCTGCTCGACGTGCTGAGTTTCTACCAGATCCTAGTTTCTCGTGTGTCTCCAAGCTTGGAGATACATTACCTTAATGAGATGTATCGCTCAAATACAGTACAACTCCTTAAGGAATCATGTTTAAGATGGTTAAAGGATTTTTTTTTAAAAGACGGATTTTAAAAAAAATGCAGGAGAATGGAAAGACTTCGCATTTAGAGTGTAGGAAACGTTGAATTAAAAGCAGATCGTGCTGGAAACAGCATTTTTATTTGTTTTTGTTTAAGCCTATCGATGTCTACATCTTTTTTCAGTCACAGAGAAAACCTGGACTCGTTCCCCTCAAACAGTTGCTAATGCCGGGCACCAGGACTCTCACTTTTGCACTTTTTATTTTTTTTCCTCTTTTGTTTATATTTCTTGATTTGTTTACTTGTGGACGTGTGTGCAGGGATTTTTTTTTTTTTGCACCATCAATAAGCGGTAATCTGCCTGGCCTGCAGGAATCAAAATGTCATGTATGCACTCTGACAATAAATCCAAAATCAATTGCAACTTCCAAAAACTGAGGCTGTTTTTTTTTTTGTCCTTGGGAATGTTTGGGCATTCATTTCATTGTGCAACATAACAGGATTTGGTGCAGAATCCTGCAAAATAGGTACGAGATACAGATCAGCCATGAATGGGAAACCAAAATAAATTTATAGATCCTGGAAGATTGAAGTAACCACTGAAAATGTTGGAAATACTGAACCAATGAGAGATCATCTGTGGAAAGGAAAAGCAGAGATTGACCTCAAATGTTACCTCCTTTTCCTGACCTTCTGAGTATTTCCAGCAATTTTTTTTGTGCTTTCTTTGCAGATACTGACAGTAGGTTTGAAGGTTGATTTTTAATTGAAACGAGAATCTGCATGAATGTATTTCATAACAAGTTTTCTGCCTTACAGTTAGCGCAAACCTCTCTCTCTCTCTCTCACACACACACACACACACACACACACACACACACACACACACACACACACACACACACACACACACACACACACACCTCCCCAACCACCCACCCCTGCGCACAAAGCACCCGTGCTCTTTGAGGAGCATATCTTCCATCTCTGGGCAACAATGAAGAAGGAGCAGCACTGTCTTGCATTGTGGCAAGATTACCCCTATTTTCACCATCTGATGGACTGTGATCAAAGTGTACATTGCATGGTGCATAAAATACAGATTTAACTTTTGCTAATCAAAGCTATGGGCCACCTCTGATGGTTTCTATATAATTGACCATAATTTGTTTACAATAATGAATCCATCTTACAAGCAATTGAATATTTTAATTCGCACGAGATATTTCATAGTACCATGATTTTACATTTTTAAAGAAGCAAACCACCCAGAGGGCAGCCCACATCTTGAATGAAATGATGAGAGGGAGCTATAGAAGCGGGTCCAATTGCAATATTCAATTTGGACAGATACATGGAGAGGAAGATGGGGCCCAAGCGTAGACAAATGGGTCAAGACCAGAATGCCAACTTGGTTCGGCGTGGACGAATCGGGTTGAAGGGCGTTTTCTGATGATTTTTGACTCTGACACTGTTTCTTCATGCTGCAAGGATTTATGATTAAGCTTATACAGATGTACAATTAGAATTTACCGATAGGCTACACCTTCAGACAATATCCCACTCTGTACAGTCTGTCAACACAAAACTTTCCACTCCAAGTGAAGAATTTTAAAGTGGGCACTCTCCTCATGCCAAAAAAAAACCCAAATCTAAATTAGCATTAATAAAGAAAATAATTCATTAAACAAGTGATTTCGTAAAAGCTGCAAAAAGACGCATTTACGTTAAGTGGGAAATGTCAGCCTGTAATACGCAAAGGTGGTGGAGAAACTCAGCAGGGTCGAGCAGCATCCATGGCAATTAACGTTTCAGGCCTGGGCCCATCGTCGGGAATGTGGAAAAAGGAGACGCCGGAATAAAAAGATCCGAGAGAGAAGGGGGGGGGGGGGGGGGTGTCAACCTAATATATGCAAGAAAGATTCTAATGGTACTCAAAGTTAGATTTTGAAATGGATTTTCCATTAGTATGAGCAAACATCTTAATTGCTTCAGATTTCCATAGCAAGTTTATTAAATTCTGTGGAACCATGCACCTGGTAATAACCAGTTTAATAATCCTACATGTACATTTTCTTCAGTATCACAGTTACCAACCATATGTGAATATATATTATATATATGTACAACCTGCAGCAAAGCTCAAATCTTTGCTATTTCTGTATGTTGTAATGAACTGATATATAATCTATTCATTCCATTACTAATGTTTACTAGTAATTAGAGCACTGGATCAAGCACAACTTTCTTGTAATGGAAACAACCAACTATAATAAGAAGAAAAAAAACCTGCAGATACTGAAATTCTGAAACCAAGGAGGAAACGACAGGGAGCATCCGTGGAAAGAGGGTTGGAGTAAACATTTCCGTTCGTCAAAACTCAGTTGACGTTCATTATGTTTCTCGATCCACAAATGCACAAATATCATGCTAAGCGGCTCCGGCATTTCGTGTATTTTTAAAATCACAACCTACCTTTTCTACAAACGCGTTTATCTAAACATTCCTATAAAATCGTATCGGATGGGTCCGTGGAACTTGTCAAGGCTCCTGACAGAGTTTGAGTGGCACGGCTGTTCGCGGACCGCTGGGACAGCGCCAGCGGTCGGGAACGGGGTATGAACCCCGCGCTGTCTGTCAGGAGTTTGCATGTTCTCCTCCTGTCTGTGTGGGTTTTCCCCAGGGGCTCCCTCCGTTCGAAACGTACCGGGTTGGTAGTTTAACCGGGTGTAATTGGGCAGCACGGACTCGTGGGCCGAAATGGCCTCATACCGTGCTGTTTGTCTACATTTAAACTGCTTAGAAGCGCTGTTTCTAGCGTCTGGACCCACTTTGGGGGCCCGGACCGGTCCGTTGACTGACCATGGATGGGCTTGTTCGGCTGAGTCCTTCCAGCATCTGCCCTTTTGTTTCTGCTTCCCCCACCCTCCTCCCCTCACCACCCCTTCTTCCCCCCAACACACCCCCCCCCCCCACCCCATCTCTCAATATGATCCGGTTTGTTTTCGCGGACTTGCCAAGTCAACATCAAATATTCCCACCTCACACTGAGGAATTTCAATTGAGAGAAAGTAATGCTTTCGGCCGCTGTTTGTCAGGACAATCGCGTGGGAAATGGTCGTTCCAGTGACCATCAGGGCACATAGGACAAAGCAGCGGTCAATGTCATGCCCAGGCGAGGGTCAAGCGGCCAAAGGGGCGAATCCTGCCCTCCCAGTGTGCGACCAAGGAATCCGAACGGTGCCCCCGAGAATGCTGGCCTGCACAAGGTGAGAACAATTCCAAATTTATAATCTCCATCTATAACAGTCTGAGTGCACCCAGAGACCGTTTGCGTCCGATTATGGTGGTGGTGGTGGCGGGGGGGGGGGCGCCGCTGTAATGGGTGGTGCCGCGAATCTGGGCAATCTCCAGGCAGGGAACAGACAGAAAGATGGAAAATCAGGTCTGAAAACAATTTAGTGTCCCATTTATACATAAACTCTCCTGCTATCTTTTCACCTATTGCATGTGTCCAATTTGTGCCCATGCGCTGGGGTGGGGCTCCCTCAAAGAGTGAGGCAATAAAACTGTGGGCCACCAAGTAATATTTTTAAAAATCTGGCAATTTCAAAAACCCCAATTTATAATCCCAAGTCAATATTTCCATGGAGATTCTAGCCACTTTTCCATTCTACAGGAACTTGCTGACACACCTATTGAGCAGTTTGAAGAAGCCCTGGAAGAATGGAATGGGTAATGTCTGAAATATATATTCTTCATCCTTTACCCTCATCCCTCTAATATCCTCATTTTGTCTAATAGCCTGTGCTAACGGTTCTATACCCAATGCAAATAGGGCTGGTGACAATGGGCAGCCCTGACGAGTTGATCGAGTCAATTTAAAAGCTAAAGATGTCACCACCCTAGCAATGGGGTTCATATATAAGGCCTTAGCCCAACCAATAAAGAAAGGGCCAAATTAAAATTTTTCTAATACCATAAATAAAAAGTCCCATTCAACTCTATCAAAAGCTTTTTTGGCATCTAATGCAACTACCATAGGATGATTAGGTTGCCGCCAATATGCATTGATCAAAGTAAGCAATCGAAGTATATTATCTGAGCCATTTCTATTCTTAATAAAACCTGGTTGATCAATATGAACTAAGTTAGGTAAATATTTAGCAGGTCTATTAGCTAATACTTTTGCCATAATTTTATATTCTACATTCAATAAAGAAACAGGCTATATGAAGATACCTGTTAAGGATCTCTGTCTTTTTTTGGGATAACAGTTATTAAAGCACTTGAACATGTTTCTGGTAAAATCTGATCTTCAGTAACTTGATGTAACACTTCCCCAAATATATTAGAAAATTCATCATAAAATAGTTTATAGAATTCCACAGGAAACCCATCATCTCCTGGGGACTTACCATTAGGCATTTCCTGAATAGCTTCCTTGATTTCAAAATCCGGAAATGGAGATTCCAACTCCTGAATATCTTTCTCATCTAGTACCAGTAACGTAAATTTAGATAAGTAAGAATCATATACTTCCCCTCAGAAGTATATAATTTTTGATAAAATGAATAAAACTGGTAATTAATTTCCTGAGGCTTATAGGTAATTATTGAATTCTTCTTAACAGCATTAATAGTCCAAGATGCCTGTTCCACTTTCAATTGCCAGGCAAGTACCTTACGAGTCCTTTCCCCCAACCAACTCATAATAATGTTGTTTAGATCTATTAATTAAGCACTCAAACTGGTAAGTTTGTAAAGTATTATAGCGTAATTTTAACTTTGCTAATACAGCTTTTTTATCTTCTGTTATATCTTTCTGAAAATCTTTCTCTAGTTCAGTAATCTGATTTTCCAACTGTAAAAAATATAAAATTAATCTATTTTCAGACGATGTGTTGATATATTTGATAGAGCCTGAGAGATCGTTGAAACAATTACAGGAGTGTTTATCAAAATTTGGAGAATTGTCAGGATATAAAGTTAACTGGGATAAAAGTGAAATTTTGCCAGTTGGAGTAGAAGATTATTCTGAATTTTAAAATATTACAAAATTAAGATAGACGAATAAAATCAAATACTTAGGTGTGTTTGTGGACAATGACTATCAATCGTTATATCAATTAAATTATGTACCTATATTGAGGTGGATTAAAGCAGACTTAACTAAATGGAAAGATATCCCATTAACTGTAATTGGATGTGTTAATTGTATTAAGATGAATATCTTTCCTTGAATTCAATATTTATTTCAATCAATACCTTGTTTACTTTCAAATAGTTTTTTTCAGGATTTGAATAAAGCAGTACGAGAGTTTTTGTGGAAAGGTAAATTAGCTCAAGTAGCGTTGCACAAACTTACTTGGAAATATGCATTGGGTGCCTTACAACTGCCACATTTTCAAAATTATTATGAGGCAGCTCAGTTGAAGTTTATTAGTAGACTGATGGATTTGGATCAACCTCCAAGTTGGGCTATGGTGGAGATATCATGTCTACCTAGAACAGAGATGCATGGATTTATATTCTGTTGGAATTTGATTTTATTACAGAAATATGATATGCCAATACTGAAACATTTATTAAAGATTTGGATTAAAAAAAATAAAATTTTAGGGTCGAAAGATAAATTATCAAATTAAACTCCATTATACAATAATCGGTTTATTCCTTTTTCAATGTTTAATAGTTATTTAAAGATTTGGAATTCTAAAGGTATAAAGACAATACAGGACTGTTTTGTAGAGGACAATTTCTTTTATTCATCTGAGAGAACGATTTGAAATACCTTTAAATTATTTTGTATTATCAGCTTAGGGCTTTAGTAAAAGATAATTATGGTAGAGAGATGTATTTACCTACTTTGTCAAAATTTGAATCTTTTTAAAAAAAAATTAAATATTTTTAAATTAAAATTTTTATATAATTTTTATATATAAAATATGTACAAACGTATCTCATTAAATTTACACAGTGGTCTTTTCTCCCCTTTCCCACCCTCCCACTTTTCCTCCCTCCCCTCTACCCCCCCCTCCAAAAAAATGGAATCTTTGACTTCTACTATACCAAAGAAGGGTTATGTTTCAGTTATGTATAATTTATTACAGGACAATATGGATAAAACAGATTGGGAAAAATCTAAACTTAAATGGGAGACTAATTTAATGTTTACTTTCCCTGAAGAGGATTGGGTGAACATGTGTCAGGACAATGTAATTAAATTGACTAATATAAGATATGGTATGGTCAATTATAATTTTTTTACATCAATTGTATTTGACCCTGGAAAAGTTAAAAAAATAAAAAAATATCGGATTCTTGCTTTAGATGTAGTTTATGTACTGGTACTTTTTTTTTAACATGCTGTTTGGACTTGTGTGAAAGTCCAACCATTTTGGCAAGAAATTAAAATTGTTTTGGAAAACTTGTATAATTTTAAACTACCATTCGATCCAATTATTTTTTTGTTGGGAGATTTGCATTCATTAAAGAGCATGGGTTTGGATAAAGTTCAAATTGCTTTTGTTTGTTTGGTGTTATCGGTAGCACGTAAATGTGTTGCTAGCACTTGGAAAGATGATGTAGAAATTAATATAACATGCTGGTATAATTAATTGAAAGTTTGTATTGTTATGGAAAAAATTACTTATAATTTACATGATAATTATTATTTTTTCATTGATATGTGGTCTCCGTATTTGAAATATATTCAATTGGATGTATTTTGAACTATTATTAACATTTATAATTTTTTTACATATATATGATTTATATTTTTGGCTCCCCTTAAGGGAGCTAGCTGGGGGGGGGAAGGGTTTTTGTTTTATTTTTTCTTTGTTTATTTTAATGTTTATTGTGTTTTGTTTTTCTTTATATATAAATCTTTGCAAAATTACTTTGTTTGAATATTTAGATTGTATGTTATACTTTTTACTTATCTTTTAATTAAAGTTTTTTTAAAAAAATGACTGAAATATATATTGTAGCATTGATATCACCTTCATTTTAACACAGTTAACTCTGCCCACCAAAGTTATGAGCAGATTGCTTAATATGGTACATCTGGCACAGTCAGGGGTGGATCCAGGTATGGCCATAGCTCTGGATGTGGAGAAAGCCTTCAATAGATTGGAATGGGACTTTCTGTTCAAGGTACTGTAGAAATTTGGATTGGGACAAACATTTATCAATTAGATTAAGACACTATTATAAACCCCAAGCTAAAATTGTTACAAACAGGCAATTATCTCCAGTGTTTCCATTGAGTAGGTCCAGTAGGCAGGGCTGTCCACTGTCACCAGTGCTGTTCATACTGGCCATTGAGCTTCTGGCAGAAGTCATTCAATGGAATTCAGATGAAAAAAAGGATTCAAAATAGGCCAGGAGGAGCAAAAATCAATCTATTTGCCGATGATGTGTTAGTATATTTGACGGATCCCAGGCAGTGGTAGGCCAAGTTGAGGACCACACTGGAGGATTATGGAAAGATCTCTGGGTATAAGATAAATCTGGTCTAGAGTGAAATTATGCCTATGACAAAGGGGGATTATAGATAATACCAATAGGGAAGTTAATCAGACACCGACTCTTGTATCTCCCTCCACTGTGCACCACCCATAAATTGGAGGAGCAACACAATTTTCCATCTGGGCACTCGGCATTGGCTTCTCCAGTTTCTGCTAGACCACTTCCCATTCTCCCTCCCTTCTCTTTCCCTTTTGTCTTCTTTCCTGCAGCTCTCCACCCCCTTTCCTCTCAATTCACAGAGCCCTCCCCCTCCCCTTGCCCATTGGTGTGCACTCCCTCTCTTGCCTTTGGGACTGTGCTCCTCTCTGTGCCCCTCCCTCCCACTACTTTGTTCGGGCACCTGCCTACATTTTGTCATACCTCGATGAAGGTCTCAAGCCTGAAACATTGGTCATGAATCATTATCTTTGCGATGTAAAGTACACTGTTTGACCAGCATTGTGTTTTTACTTCAACCATAGTGTCTGCAGACTTTAGTGTTTTGCTTTTTACCTATATGCTGCCTTGTCATTGGGTATTTCCAGCAGTGTCGGCCTTCTTCCAGAGGACATTTGGACAAGGGACAGGGTTGGTGGACAAGACATCCTCACAAAAGTCTGTCAAACTTAATTGGAAAATATAACATGGACAGATATGCATTGGACAGATGGCCACATAGAAGGTACAATTTCATTATCTTCCTTATCTATTTTAAAGTGGGATGTATCATTTAAACCTTTATTATAGTGAAGATCTGAAGAACATGATAAAATGCGTAGGTATTAACCATAGGCACCAACACCAGAAATGAAATCCTCAGCAACTGGAGACAGTAGTCATGACGACGTACTCTCAAAAGTGCCTGATAATTTAAGGCCCAGCATTTCCAGCTGCTAACCAACTCTAGTGCTAACTCAAGTGCTAGCCGCTGGTATTGGCGGATTTACAGGTCAGAGATAAAGCTGGCCCATTGGTCAGTTAAAGGCACTGTGATTATGTTTAAACACCCAGTTGGAGAAGTGTGGCCTGGGGTGCTTGGGAAGCTTGGGTTGTGTGTTTAGCGGGTGTTTGGAATTAAATTCACTTACTAGAATAAAAGGTCCGTTTAGTTAATAAATCATGTTTGCACCCCTGTGGTGGTGAAATCAGGTGGGAAGGGGAAGAAAGGAGCCAAGAGGTCATGAGGAAGGGGCAGAGGGCTGAGAAAAATGCACTCTGATTGGAAAGGAAGGGGTGTTGGGGGGGGGGGGGGGGTAGTGAGAGGAACTAAGGCAATGGTTCTCAACCTTTTGTTTCCACTCACATACCACTTGAAGTAATTCCTTACTAACCACAGAGCACCAATGGCATATTATAGCTAACTCATCTATGCTATAGGTGCTCTGTGGTTAGTAAAGGATTACTTAAGTGGTATGTGAGTGGAAACAAAAGGATGAGAACCACTGAACTAATGTAAAGAAACATATACACAATGCTGGAGAAGCTCAGCAAGTCAAACAGTGTCCTTTACGTAGCAAAGATAAAGATACATAACTGATGTTTCGGGCTTGAGCCCTTCATCAAGGTAGGATTTTGTTCGGATGCTTGCTAGCATTTTCTCATACTTTGATGAAGGGCTCAAGCCTGAAACATCGGTTCTGTATCTTTACCTTTGCTACTTAAAGGACACTGTTTGACTTGCTAAGCTTCTCCACTTTTGTGTTTTTTACTTTAACCACGTTGATTGCAGAATTTTGCAATTTAATACTGAACTAAAGTAGAAGCGACAGACAACTAGGGAGGGGATAGAGAAGGAGAAGAGAAGGAGGAATGGGAGCCAGAGAGATAAGGGAAAGTTGTTGGGATATGAAAAGGGGGGAAAAGGGTTACTGGAAATTGGAGATCAGTATTAATGTCACTTGGTTGGAGACTGCCAAGTCTAAATATGAGGCACTGTTCCTCCAATGTAGGCATGGCATCAATCTGACAGTTCACGAGACTATGGACCAACATATCAGTGTGGGAAAGGGAGGTGGAATTGAAGAGACTAGCCACTGGGAGATCCTTGCTGTTGCAGCGGATAGAGAGGGGGTGCTCAATTAAGCATTCCCTCGGTCTGGGTCCAGGCTCCCCCATGTAGAATGGGGATATAGTGAACTAATGGGAGCTGTTAGGAGAGAGAGGCAAAAATTCAAATCGGTCCAGATGGAACTGAAGAGTGGGGGCATTCCTTTACGGAAATATGACTTAAAGAGTTTAGAACCAGAAAGGGAGGGGAAAGAATGAATGGGGCCTGGGTGAGGGTGTGTGGGAAAAGAGAGCAAAAATGGGGGACAAAATGAAGTGAAGTGAGGAAGGAATGGGGTGCAGTGCCTGATATTGGAATGATCAGTGTCACTGTATCCAACTGTTCTTATTGACCAGATTTTATTTTCCTTCTCTCCTTTCATCCAGATCACAGAGCCACCCCCTTCCCTATCAACTCTCACCTTTCCTCTCCGATCCACGTCCAATTATCATCCTGTGTCTGTTGGTCTGTGCATCTCCCTGCTCTTTCTTTCCTTCTCCCCAGCTTTCTAATTTAGGTGCCCGTCTGCTTTCTACCCTTACCTTGAAGAAGGACTCAAGCCCAAAATGTCAGTTATATATCTTTACCTCCTATGGACGCCGTGAGACCTGCTGAGTTTCTGTGTTTGTACCACAAGCACATCTCCAGACTTTCATGTTTCACTTAATTGACCAGATAACCTTGTTTGCAATTAACCTCAGTAGTCACCAATTTTACCCAATCAACGAGAAATTAATTGGAGGTCAATGCACAGGACTATAAGAGTGGCAGAGAGGATCACTGGAATCTCCCTCCACCCCATCGATATGATTACTGGGATCGTCATCTGAGGAGGGTGCGCAAAATCATTGAGAATCCCTTCTGCCCAGTTGAGCGAGAGATACTGGTCTATCAGAGCCAACACCACCAGGCTGAGAAATAGCTTTCCACAGGCAGTGAGAATGCTGAATTACCAAAGGAACTGCTCATGCTAACCATCCAAGGCTCTCATATGTACAAAACAGTATTTATTTATTTGTATATTGTATGTGTGTTGTCTGGTTGTGTGTCTGCATGTTTTGCACTGAGGACAGGAAAATGCTGCTTTGTTGGATTGTACTTGAACAGATGACAATAACTTGACTCTTTCTGCAACTTTTACAAGCTTCTTTTGTCTACTTTTCAATCTTGACAAAAGGTCTTCGACCTGAGGTATTGACTCCTTCTCTTTCCACGGCTGTGGCACATCCTGCTGGGTATTTCCAGCATTTGTCTGTAAGCATCAGCCCAAGGATGAGAGAAACATGATAGGCTGCAGACACTGTGATGCATTAAAAACACCAAAATACTGGAGAAACTCAGCTGGTCCTTTTCAGTATCTGTAGGAGACAAATATATTTTGCCAATGTTATGGACCTGAGCCCTTCTTCAAGGAAAAATCAGAAAAGGCAGAAGCCAGATAGATCAGAAAGTCTCAGAATTCAAACAATGGGGGAGGAATCCAGACCAACAAAAGGTGTTAATTGGATGTGATAAGGGACGAGGTAGAATTGATCATGTCTGTGAGAAAAGAGACAGGGAAAGGAGAGATGATGGGGGAAGCAGGGGGTGATGGTAGTTGGGGTGGGGGTAAGTTTAATAAAACCAGAGATGTTGATATTAATGCTATCTGGTCAGAGGGTGCCCAGTCAGAAGATGAGGTGTTGTTCCTCCAATTTAGGATGAGGACAAATGAGGATTTCTATGTCAGATCAACAGAGATGTCCTCCTTCTTCAAAAATGTGGCTTTCCCTTTACCACCATCAAACTCAGCCCTCATCCACATATCCTCCATTACCCACACAGCTTCTCTGGCCCCCTCCACCCCCCCCTCCCCCCACATCCAACAAGTATTCCTCTTGTCCTCACCTACCACCCTCCACATCCAACGCATCTTCCTCTACCATTTCCACCACCTACTACATGATTCCACCACTCAACACATATTCCCCTCTCCACCTTCTGCACCGCTCCTTCCATGACTCCCATGTCCGCTCCTCCCTCACCACCATTCAGGGCCCCAAACAGTCCTTCAAGTGAAGAAACATTTCCCTTGTGAATCAGCAGGGGTCACCTGCTGCATCCCATACTCCCGTTGTGGTCTCCTCTACATCAGAGAGACTGGATGCAGACTGTAATATTGCTTTGTTGAGCACCTCGGCTCTGTCTACCACAATAGTGTGGATCTCTCCCAGTGGCCACCTGTTTCAATTTCTCCATCCCATTCCCTTGACAACATATCTGTCTGTCCATGGTCTCATGTACTGCCAGATGGAGATTGGAGTAAATTGGAGGAACAACACCTCATCTTGCGACTGGGCACCTTCCGACCAGATGGCATTAATATCAACTTCTCTGGCTTTTGTTAAATTCCCCCATCCCCTGCTTTCCCCATCATCTCTCTGTTCCCACAGACATGATCAATTCTACCTCGTCCCTTATCACATCCAATTAACACCTTTTGTTGGTCTGGATTCCTCCCACCATTGTTTGAATTCTGAGACTTTCTGATATATCCTGCTTCCGCCTTTTGCTTGAAGAAGGGCTCAGGCCCGAGAAGTCAGCAACGTGTCTTTGTCGCCCATAGATGCTGAAGGGGCCGGCTGAGTTTCTCCAGCATCCCGAGGATTTCAGCACCACGGACAGAGCAAGGCCTTGCTGCCCCCTGGCGACAGCGGCAGCCAGGAGCGGTGGGGACGCCATCCAACGACAGCAAAGTCGCCTCCACCTCATGCAAGGGACCATGAACCTCATTTGTTCTATTTCCAGCCCCCACCCCCCGCCACGAAAGAAACCCGGGAAATCGAAGGTATCCAACAGGCTGCATGCAAACTCAATTTAATTAATATAATAGGATCATAGGTGTACACATGAATTAAAAGACGATTTGTTTAATTCTATAAGGTTAACGTGCTAATAAATGAGTTTTCATCTTTAAGCAGATGTTTCATTTTCGTGTTCATTCTTCCTTTAAAATGCTCGGGTTCCTGCAAAACAGTTTTAATTCAACTCGACCCATCACGGAAGAAATTCAGACTGGGCAAAATTCATTGGTTTGAATTAAGAGTCTCCTGCCATCAGCTTTCTTCTTAATAAATCCCAACATCAAACATCCCGAGGCCACGGTTCACTGGGGAGGAGGTGGCTGAAAATTAGGACGCAGTCAACAGCAGCAACGAGGATGGAGTGGGGGAGAAGGTCTCCGTGGAGAGGTCGGCTCGGGACCCTCGCTCTGCTGCTCAGCATCGGGGGGTTCTTTCTCTGCGGCCGCATGGCTTCTTGGCTTGGCCACGGCAGCCCATGAGCAGGATTGTTGGTGCGGAACAAATCCGCCGACCTGCTGCCCCAGAGGCCTTTCGGCCAATCGAACATCTGCCGCCCCGCGAAGCAATTCCCCCCCGCCCCCACCTTGTGTGGATGATACGGTTTATTGTCCTTTGCGTTAGTTCAATGTACGGATGCACCGAGTCTGTACTTTTATCTGCCCTGATCCGGGGCCAGTTGGACACTAATGTCCAGAGTCAAGGCGAGTTCAGTGCAAGACTTGGGGGAGCTTTCTAATAGAGGCGGTAGCGGGCTCCACTGCATCGCCCGCCACTGCTACACACCATATCCAGCATTTCATTCGCGTTTGAATCGTTTCACGAGGTGGCCGCTGTCGAGGAGGGGTGTGATTTTTAAATATATGTATCGAACTGCATTCCGTCAGAATCCACTCCTGTTCAACCCTCTCCTCCGTTATCCCGGTTCGAATTTCCTGAACCACGTCCCTGCTCACCAGCGCCGCTGTATTAAGTCAAGTTTATTGTCATCTGATTACCCAAACACGCAGACACAACATGCATACAGATACACAATACATGTGCAGGATGGGTATTCATACTGCACCCTCAATAAATAAAGGTTCGTGAATAGGAGGGTCTGGAATGGTCAGTGTGAGCAGTTCCTTTGATCGTTCACCATTCTCACTGCTCGTGGGAAGAGGCTGTTCCTCAGCCTGGTGGTGCTGGCTCTGACCCTCCGACCCTCCTGTGTGAGGATCCTTAATGATTTTGCATATTTCCTTCAGACAACAATCCAGGTAGATCATGTCATGGTTGGGGGAGAGGGAGACCCCTGTGATCCTCTCTAATGGTCCTGTGGACTGACCTCCGATCTATTTCTCTGCAGCAACTATACCACAATGTGATGCAGCCAATTAGGATACTCTGGATAGACTGCCGAGAAGGTTGGTTGGTAGCAGTGCAGTCACTGTTGAGCATTCCTGACAAGTGAGGAACTGTTGTGTGCCCACAATTAGATGGGAGAGTGTTCAAATTGAAATGCTGCATTAGATCCTGGGAATAACACGGACAGGGACATCTCCAAGGCAGCTGTGTGATAAAACGGCAAGCAAGGAAAAGAGGGTGGCTAAGTGGCATTGAATGAATTTGTGGCACACCCAAGTCCTCCTTTGGAGTGGAGATCCTGCTTGCTTCAAGACTCGGAGGCATCAACTGTCCCTATTGCTCACAGATGGAGCCTGACCCACCCAGTTCCTCCAACAGCAAATCATGGGAAGCTTCAATGACTTAGTGGGTCAGGTGGTATCCGTGGAACAAGATGGTCAGTCGGTGGTTAGGGCTGGGCACTTAATTTGGCTCCAGATTTCTGTATCTGCAAGGCCTTCTCTCTCTTGGCTGGTAAGGTCTCTTGGTCTACCTTTCTGGGCCACAGCAGTTTTCTCTTTCCCCCACCTCCCTAACTCTCCTGGCCATAGTCTCCCATTCCCTTCTCTCCATGACTTGGCCTCCAGAGGATGAATCATTCCAGCCACTTCCACATTCCCACCTCTCTCCAGTTCAAGACCCCTCCTCCATTCTTCTCCCTTTGGTGAAAGGCATTCAGCCCATCAATTTCCAGTGTAGCCTGCCACACTGGTTCTCAGTCATTTCTTTCACCCACAGAACACTTCCTGTAGATCACCAAGAGTTTGAGCCCTTTCACAGACCACCAACAAATTTTTGTTTTGATGGACCATTTATTTGAAAAATTTCTTTTGTCATTCAGGTTTACAGCCTTGTTTCATATATTATTTATTTTAAAAAAAACATAGTATTTGCTTTGTCCCACCTGCAACAATCCCATGGACCCCCAGAAGTTTATGGACTGCACATTGAGAAATATTGGATTACAACTTAGTAGAGGTAAAGTCAATCAGACCTCAGAAACATAAGTTTTCCACAGCCTACATGGCTTTCTTGGCTTCATGCATCCACAGGACTGCCTTATGGCCCACCCAAGATAAGAGATTAGCACACCAAAAAAGTCTTTCTCTCTTGCACTTCCATTGGACATTGGAGGTGGTGGAAATTTCACAACATCTGGGTACATCAGAGCATGAGATCTCCAAAGGCAGGTGATATTATTCTAAAGGAATAAATAGCAAGAGATTCCCTGGGCATGAGAACTGAACATCAAGCCATGAGTTAGTTACTTCTGCAAAGGCTTAAACTGACAGCCTGCTTGATGTCTCTGTCTGTGGAAAGATTATTGGCTGCAATGCCCTCCAGTGATTTACTCTTCTCAAAAAGACTAAGATTAAGCCCAGCCAAAAGAGAACTGCTACCAGATCTGCATGAAATGTAAAACTCCACTAAAACAGCACTCCCTTAGTTTATGAATTTTTAGATTTGAACAAAACTGCTTACTGTTTTAAAAGTATTCATGTTTGTTGAATCAAGGTAAGCCTTATTAAATACAAGGTTTACTTTGCAAATGATATTAAAGCAACTTGATAAGTTACACATTTACTTCATTAACTGGTTTACTTAGGTCATCCTGTCCCATGCTATTTTTCACCTCAATGTTTCAATTCTCATTATCAAATTTTCAACACAAACAATTGGCACAAATTCAAGTTTATTGTCACACCGACCAAGCTGCCATGATAAAATTTGTTTTGTAAGCAATCCAGCTAAGCATCCTCTACATAGTACAGACAGTAAGAAACAGAGCAAGATCACTCAGTACAAAACAATGTCAAGCATAAAGTGAGTTGTGTGATGATCATTCTGGATCTAATAATAGCAGGAAAGAAAGTGTCCTTAAATCTGGTGGCATGTGATCTCTTATTCCCAAATCTTCTGGAGGCAAAGTTAGGGTGGGGGTGTAAAGAGAATGTGATAGGCTGGTTGCTTTTCAAAGCAGTAGGATTTGTAGATTCAACATTATTTTATTGTCATGTAATAAAACAGAAAATACAAGGTTACATGAAATGTCCTTTTATCTACCATAAGGCAAACAAAGATATGTTATCAGCAGAATTTGCCCATTGCCCCTTACAGTCAGACAAAGAAAAGCGAAAAAAAGAGTCCCTTCAGAGTCACCGAGTTTCCGTGAATTCACCTCCAGTGCTCCCACAGCCACACAGCCTTCAGTCCAAACCATTGGCCACCCAAGCTTCCATGTGCAAACCTCTGACATGATCAGGAAGCTTCCAGCACCTTCCCATACCTGGTCCCTCTTCAGCAGTCCGCATTCTGGTGTGAGTCCCTTGACCACAGTCACCAGCAGCCCGCAGCCTGTGTGGGTTCCTCGCCTCAAGTCACTAACAGCCTGTGCGTTCTTCAGCCTCAGAGTTCCTTGCCGGTCTGACCCCGTGGTCACCACCACAAGGGTCGTCTTCTCTGTTTATCCTTCTCAAACGGGGTGTGGTCTCCCCTTTTTCTGGTCCTGTCCTCTGCTTTCCCGGAGTCTGCAACCTGTTGTGGCCGGTGCTGATCATAAGTGTTGTCATTTTGGGCCTAGTTCCCGCAGTCGCAGGTTTTTAAATGAACCACCATTGGCTCCTTTAACGTGCCATTTACAGAGTCAACGGCAGTCAGACTGGACAATTGGACCCTGTGGGGAAAACATTGCGTCTCAGCAGTGGAAGGGAGTGGCTTTGTATGACAGAATGAGCTGCCTTCACAACCCTCTGTATTTTTAGCTGTAAAGGGTTCTAACAGCAAGTGGGAAAAAAATCTACTCTTCTCGAGACCAATTTTCTTTTTAAAATATTTTTATTGTTGTTTATATTAAATTAAACAGCACAGTTATATATTGGAATGTACAATTCAAAAGAAGAAAACAAAATATAAAGCGCTTATAATTCAAAACCCCTACCATTAAACAAAGTTAAAAGCTAACACAAAGGAATCAAGTCACAACAAGCTGGAGATAGACAGCAAACAAGACATAATATTATTTAACCATTGTGTGTGTGTGTGTGTGTGTGTGTGTGTGTGTGTGTGTGTGTGTGTGTGTGTGTGTGTGTGTGTGTGTGGAGTATTGTCTTTCCATTTAATCAAAATTGCACGTCTGCCTATCACTGAAATAAAAGATAAAATTTGGTTTTGAGTTGAAGTCAGTAAAACTTCATCATCTTGAAATGACCCATATGGATCAATTAAAGGGAAAGGTTCTAATTTGAACTCCAGATTCGTTGATAATGTTTGAAAGCTATCTTTCCAAATTTTTTCTAAACTAGGGCAAGTGAACCAAAGAGGCATCAGCAATTTTACATTTGTCACATAGAGGATTTATATCTGAATAAAAATGAGATAATTTAACTTTAGACATATATGCTTTATGGACCAATTTAAATTGCAACAGTGTTGTGCACAAAAGGAGATCGTATTAATCAGATTACAAATAGAGTCCCTCTCCTCATCTGAGAATGAGAGATTCAAATCCTGTTCCCAATCATTCTTGATTTTAACAAACGAGACCATCCTTAAATGAAGCAAATTATTGTAAATAAAGAGATACTAACTTTATGAGAAAGTTGTAAATTCAAAAATATACTAAGTATGTTTACCTTGGGAATTCGCAGAAAATCAGGGATCTGAGATTGAACAAAATGTCCAATTTGTAAATATCTAAAAAGATGAGGGTTCAAATGAAGCAAAATTGTTTCAAATAAAAAGATCTTTAAAACATTTAATACCCAATCTGTGCCAGTCATTAAAGACAGTGCAAAGAAGTTGGAAAAGATGATTAGATATAATAGGGTCAGGAAAGAAAAACTCTGCAATCCAAAAAAACCTTCTGAGTTGTGCCCATATTCTCAAACTATGTCTAATTATCAGATTATCTGTTAATTTATATAAAGGAGGATAAAAAAAAGAGGCCAAAGTTGCCAACATAGAAGTACTTTGAAAAGATGGAGGTATGGCCTACCAAATTTTAGATGTTATTATAGGACTGCTAATATTTGCTATCTAACTTTTTGGATTTTTAAAATTCTGATATATTGGATTGTCCATTCTGGACGGATTTAGAATTGAGATCTAAACAACAGAATTCAGTGGCCTCTTTATTGGGGGCCTCTCTTCCATTTAGCTTTTCCAAGATCAAAAGGAATATATCTTATCCAATACTCAAACAAATATTGCAAATCTGGTTCCAATTTAAGAATTGTATTTTAATTTTAAAAACTTTGTCTTATCTAGGGCTATCTCTTATAATTACTTTTTTTGACAATCAGTAGTTGATCAGTCTTTCTCTATATGGAAAATCAAGGTATTGTTTCTTTTTCAATTTTATTTAAGGTTGTTTAATGTCTTTTGAACAGAAAGCAAGTAAATGTGAGGTAACAAATACTCATTTTTTTTTAAGATATTTACAGATTAGAAATTTCTTTAATACCATAATTACTGGATTTTCCATTTTTATATCCACCAGATTTAATTAATAATATTTTTCAATTGAATCCTTCTCAGAAAGGTTCAATTGGAATTATATACGATAGATTATTAAAATTACATCCAGTACTTCAAGATCCTTATCTGAGGATCTATGGGACAAGATTTTTAAGTTGGTAAATAGATCTTCTAAATGTGCCAGGCAATACATTAATCCAATATGGAGTGGTGCCTTATGTTCACATGTCCAAACATAAATTGATTAGTATTTTTTCTAATATTAACCCTATGTGTGACAGATGCAAATCTGAAATTGCTACATTGACACCTATGTTTTGGCCTTGTTCATCCTTAGAAAAGTATTGGAAATAAATTTTTAATATCTTTTCAATTATACAACCCAATCCAATAACTGCTCTTTTCGGGTTATTAACCCAGACAGGGGGAGTTTTTGTTTGTACCTGTTCAACGGGCTGTGGCCTTCTCTACACTGTTGACTAGAAGAGCCATCCTATTCAAATGGAAAGACTGTAGACCTCCAACAGTGTTTCAATGGTTTTCTCATATTATGTCTTGTCTAAGCTTGGAAAAAATTAGATATCATGTATTTGGTGAAATTTGAAGATACAAGGTGACCTTTTATGTCTTATTTTCATAAGATGTTAATGTTTTGTATGTGATTAGATGATTTATTCTTCCAGATAAGATATAGTCTTATCTTTGTTTATTGATTTATGGTAGGAACCAAAAACTACATAATATACGTAACCTCAGGATAAGATTCTCAGTTGGTTTTTTTTGTTAGTTTTTTAAAATTAGTGTATGTTAAGTGGGAGTTTTTTTTATAATACTTTTGATTTTTAAAAAATTTTCAGCCAATGGCAGTGGAGGGGGTCCAAGTTTATACTGTTTCCAGTTTTATAGATATCTCTCTCTCTCTATCTATCTATATATATAAAAAAGTGATTCTGTATTTTCAATTTCGTTCCCTTGTCTTCATTGTATTATATTTCCTATAAAAACCAATAAAAATGATTTAAAAAGAAAGAATTCAGTACTTTGAGTAAAATTCAGTTCCATTTCTACCCATGGAGGGTGGTCAATTAGATTATCGAAGTATAACAAAAGAAGCAAATTGCATATATTGCCCGCCCAGTAATAAAATCTAAAATTAGGAAACACCAATTCACCATTCCTTTTAGCTTTTTGAAGATGAGCTTTATTTAAGTGGGAGTTTTTCTCTTGCCATATGTAGGAAGATATTATCGAATCCAATGTCAAAAAAGGATTTGGGAATTAAATTTGGTATAGATTGGAAAATATGCAAAAATTTAGATATAATGTTCATTTTAATAAATATGACTATTCATGGAAATAGATAAAGGCGACCATCTTGATAGCAGTAATTTGAACTGATTAAATAAAGTAGAATTTTTTTTCTTTAAAAAGATCAAAGCTTGCTGCAAGAACTCTTTAAATTCTGCTGATACAAATTGTGGGCCATTGTCAGAAAATATTGAACTGCACGTTTCACAAACATTTCTATGACTGATTCCACCTGCATTGAATTTGCCCATCGTTACTGAATGAAGATCTACCGGGACCAATGCCTGAAGAGGGCGCACAAAATCAGTGAACCGGTGCGGACTCGAAAAGCCAACGTGGCCTGTTTCCGCTCCGTAAATGGTTATATGGTTATAACACTTAGTAATTGTAATTCCGAGATCGGTAAATTGATCCTTCACAATCTTAAAAGGAAAATTCGAATATCTTGATGTAGAAGCATTTAAAGGTAAAAGTTCACCTTATACCCAGAAAAGTGACTAATTTAAGAAAACAAAGCTGATCTGCTTGGTAAAGAAACATCTGGATTGGATACAAAAAGCAAAAGGTTATCTGCATATGAGGAAACTTTGGTTTCAATGCCGTTCTTATGGATCCCTATAAAATTTTTACTTTCTCAAGAGCAATTGCTAGAGGTTCTAATACCAAGTCAAAAAGTAAAGGACAACCTTGACGAGTACCCCGATGAAGATTAAAATGTTTTGATTGTTGAAAATAGGACATAAATATAATAATTTAATAAAATAGAGTCCATCTCTGCATCCAAACTGGCAGGAGTGGAAGGTAAATATAAACCATTCAATAAATGGTTTATATTAAAATAAGAATAACAGTTTTTAATAAAACTGGTTTGATCTTCAGAAATTATTAATGGTAAAATATTCTCCAATCTTTGGGCCAATATTTTAGACAAAATCTTCATATCTATATTAAGTAAAGAATAGGTTTCTAAGAAGCACATTCAAATGGATCCTTCCCTTTTTGTCAAAATAAGAGAAACAAAGCTTCATTAAAAGATGATATTTAAATGTGTCATTAACCACAAAACTTAGTTGGGATACAAGCAATTCTTTGGGGTACCCATCAGGTCCTGGAGATTTACCATATTGTCAGATACTGAGTTCAATATCCTTACCATCCTTCAGAAAAAGAAAGACCATCAGTTCTCCAACTCCTTCTGTTCAAGGAGAAGGTTTTTCCTGATTGTCCCACCAAGCCTTCACTCTTTTACAGACCATGATGAAATCTCTCTCTCGCCTTGTTAACCTCAAGAAAACAACCCAGCCCAACCAACTGCACAACTGAAGTGTTCCCATCATGGTGACTCCCTATGAATGTTTTTAATAGATTCTGCTATATAATGTATGTTTGAAATAATCTATTTACTCCTCGCAAGACCAATTTTAATCATCCATTCAAAATGATAATGTCTTCTATTTAAAGCAGTGGTGCAGGTCTTAGGGTAGATGCTTCACAGCATCAGCCATCCAGTTTCACTAATGGCTGCCTATGTTGTCTGACCTGATGTTTTTATGTTTTCTCTGTGACCATATAGATTTCCTCTGGTTTATTCTCTTGCACCCCAAGAACATGCAACTAAGACCAAGAATAATGGTTGTTTATTCAGGAAAAACAGATGAGGGTCATGTGATTGAGTCACTTGATGGGGACACAAAGAAACAGAATTCAGTTTTGATCAGCAAGCCATCTGATAAACAGAGGTGGAATGACTCTGTGTGTAAATGGACATTTCTGCTGATTCTCCTTGTCAGGGGAATTATTGAACTGCTGAGACCATTGTAACGGTCATTCTGATTGACCCATAAATGGGTAGCGGAAGCAGTCAAATTCCGGCATTGGATCATGACCATTGTGATAGTTATTTTGACTGACCCGTACCTGGGTTTTGGAAGCATCATGGAAGTCACATGTTTCATTTCCCCTGCGCAAGGAAAAGGGGAGTTGAGAAAATCATATGAAAGGACATTTCTCTGGAAGCAATTCAACAAGGATTCATGAGTTTTCAGCAGTCTGATTACTCAAAGCTCTTTCATGCAGTCAAAAAACCTGTGTAAGGGCAGAGTTTCTCCTCCCATACTTCGAGAGCCACCTCCATGAATGTGCCATGGCCGACTCCAAGACGCTGCGCTCTGCCACCTAGCATGAATGTAATGTAGCTGCAAACGGCTGGCTAGGGGCAGGATGATGACGTCGTGAGCCTGAGACACAGGAGTGGGGCTTTTAAAACACTTCAGGGAACTGCAGTGGATGCTAAGCTTGCATACAGTCTGTGTGGAGTTTGCACATTTTCCCCATGTCTCTGGGGCCTTTTTTCTGCCTATAGCTTCCTAACCTGCATCCCAAAGATCTCCTGGCAGGTTAATCAGCTACTCTAAGCTGCCCACTGGTTCAAGTAATTGTAAGGGAATGAAAGGGTATGTGAGAAAGATGATGTTTTTAACCTCAAACCAATATATTAAGAGTGATGGCGTATCTCTGCTGGGAACAGACATTGACCTGATGGGGAAATGGCCTTCTGTAATGTAATAAGTTAGATCCTTTATTATTCAGCAGGTGGCGCTATGGTGCCAGTTGCCCCACCTCCATCGGATCCGAGGGCACTGCGAGGCGCCGCTCAACATGAATCCGATGCAAGGGCAGCCTTTTGTGTGATAAACTTGCCTTTCCATTGGCAAGTTTATATTTTCCCTCCCCGCTTGTAGCTGGCCTCCAGGCCGAGGCTTGGTATGAAAGGGCCTGTAGTCTCTCATCTCCTTTGTAATTGCTTCTGAGCATCAGTTTAAAAGTCTGAATTTCAATACAGGATTTCTAAGATTGAACTTTGAATTTTCTTTCCAGAATTGTGCCTAAGCTGTAATGGTTTGGGTAATACACATTCACACACAGTTGGGGTAGATTTAAGTAAGATTTTATATTATTAGTAGTTATTAATAAATATATTGTTTTAAAAATAACCAGTCTCTTGGTGAATGTCTATTGTTGCTGGTCTGCGATGTAACACACCTAATATGAAGGTGTATGGTAGAATCTAAGGGATGCAGAGAATACATAATTGAGTGCTTGATGGCGAGCTGAGACTTAATGGGCTGATTCAAGCTTGTTTTAATTATGCCTTAGCACTGGTGTCGCAGAATAGAAATGAGTGGCAATCTGAGAAATCAGCACGACAGGATTATGTGCTAAAGCCACAAATGCAGCATTTAACAGAGCTAAGCAATCTCACAAACAACAGATCAGAACAACGTTCTGTGGTTCTACCACATCCAGGCAGTGTTAGTGGAGCCCCGTACATTCAAACCTGCCTGCCTGCAGGCACAGTTGTGGCCCCAAGTGCAGATGATGGTCAGCCCCCACCAGGGAAAATCTGACCACCCAGCCTTTTTCTCTCTCTCTCTTCCTACCCCCCCCCCCTCACAACCCCCGCAATATCAAGCATTCAGACGCACGTTCAGTCAAATGAAGGATCCATCTTGCTGAGATTCCCATGGGCAGCACAGTTGGCGTAGCAGCTAGTCCAATGCTGCTGCAGTGCCAGCAAACTGGGTTCAAATCCAGCACTGTCTGTAAGGAGTTTGTACGTTCTCCCTGTGTCTGTATTGGTTTCCTCGAGGTTCTCTGGTTTCCTCCCACCTTCAAAATGTTTTGAGGTTTTTAAGTTAATTGGGGTAATTGCGCAGTACAGGCTCATGGATGCCAAAATCTCTTTTTTTTTTAAAAATCACATAAGACAATATTTAGCCAACTCAATTGATTCCACATTTATCAAGAAACAGCTGGGAGCAAGAGCTGTGGAAACAAAGATCAGAGAAGCCAGGTTAGCCCTGCAGCCTCTGAGCTCCAGGGGTTCTGGTTCAACCCTGACCACTGCATGTACACAATCCCTCCATGTCTGCTGACTGCCCTGGTTTCCACCCAAATCCTAGAGATGAGAAGGCAAGTTCACTGAGCAGTGGACTCTGTGCCCCAGTGAAAAAAAAGATGCTGATGGTTAATGTGAAAGGAAATCAGTTGCAGGGCTACAGGAAATGGGGCTGATGGGATTACACTGTCAGTTGGGGCAAACTGGATCGACTGAAGGGCCTCCTTTTAGTCATTAAAAAAAAAGAATTGTACTGAAGGCTCATGCTTTAGAATAGGCTTTACCAGATAAACTGTTCCATTATAGTTACCATGTGATTACTCAACTATAGGCTATATAAATCCAAGCATGATTACCACCTACCTGTCTACTTTCAATGGACAAAGATACTTGGCCTGTCCCATGCCGTTTAACTCTATAAGTCTGCTTAGAGTGCTACCAAACATTTATCTTTCAGTAATCTGCTCATTAATGTCTAGTTGCTCTTCTGTCAAAACATGCGGCTCCAGAACACTCAGTCTTTGTGGACCAAAGAACAGAATTCTAATGGTGAGGTGAGATTTACTGCCCTTGACAATAAGGCAACACAATGCAGGTGGCAGTTGGCAGAGCGGTTAGTGCAACACTCTTTACAGCGCCAGTGATCGGAACCAGGGTTCAAATCCCATGCTGTCTGTGAGGCATTTGCACATTGTCTGTGTAGGATTTCCCTGGGGGCTCGGATTTCCTCCCATTGTTCAAAACCTACCAGTGGTGTAATTGGGTAGCACCGGCTCATGGGCCAAAATGGTCTCTTATCATGCTGTATGTCTACATTAAATTAAAAAATAAAAATTTAAACCCAGAGTGACAGCAAGGATCCCTAGTAAACCTAAAGTTGATGACCAAAGGGAAAATTCTCTAATAGTTGGAGACCACCCTGATGATGAGTTATTGTCATATACATGATTGCAAGGTTCAGATGTAGTGAAATTCCTGATTGGTGCAGCAACAGAGAGACATAAAACATAGAAAGGTTGTTTCCTATGGTGGGAAAGCCTAGGACGGTGGTTCTCAACCTTTTTTACCCCAATCACATACCACCTTAAGTAATCCTTACTAACTACAGAGAGCCTATGTAATAGGTCTCAGACAAGAGGGTACAACTTCAGGATTGAAGTGTGACCACTAAGGAGAGAGATTCGGAGGAATTTATTTAGCCAGAGGGTGGTAAATCTGTGGAATTTGTTGCCACAGGTAGCTGTGGAGGCTGTCATTGAGTGTATTTAATGCAAGTTCTTGAACAGCCAGGGCATCACATTCACATACCACCTTAAGTAATTCCTTACTTACAAATTACCTACGCCATCCTCTGCCATAGGTACTCTGTGGTTAGTAAAAGATTTATTAAGGTGGTACATGACTGGGAAAAAGAGGTTAAGCATCACCGTTATGGGTGAAAGCCCAGGTAGTGGGGCTGAATGGGGGAATGGATCAGCTCAATGGCAGGGCAGACTTGATGGGCTAAATAGCCTATTTCTGCTTCTATTTCTTATGGTCTTAAAATACACTGAGAAATAAAAAGAATTACATTATTAACAAAATAAATATTCATAGTTAGATAGTACAAACAAAAATGCAATGTTACTTGTGATCTTCTTTCTTTGGCTTGGCTTCGCGGACGAAGATTTATGGAGGGGGTAAAAAGTCCACGTCAGCTGCAGGCTCGTTTGTGGCTGACAAGTCCGATGCGGGACAGGCAGACACGATTGCAGCGGTTGCAAGGGAAAATTGGTTGGTTGGGGTTGGGTGTTGGGTTTTTCCTCCTTTGCCTTTTGTCAGTGAGGTGGGCTCTGCGGTCTTCTTCAAAGGAGGTTGCTGCCCGCCAAACTGTGAGGCGCCAAGATGCACGGTTTGAGGCGTTATCAGCCCACTGGCGGTGGTCAATGTGGCAGGCACCAAGAGATTTCTTTAGGCAGTCCTTGTACCTTTTCTTTGGTGCACCTCTGTCACGGTGGCCAGTGGAGAGCTCGCCATATAACACGATCTTGGGAAGGCGATGGTCCTCCATTCTGGAGACGTGACCCATCCAGCGCAGCTGGATCTTCAGCAGCGTGGACTCGATGCTGTCAGCCTCTGCCATCTCGAGTACTTCGACGTTAGGGGTGTAAGCGCTCCAATGGATGTTGAGGATGGAGCGGAGACAACGCTGGTGGAAGCGTTCTAGGAGCCGTAGGTGGTGCCGGTAGAGGACCCATGATTCGGAGCCGAACAGGAGTGTGGGTATGACAACGGCTCTGTATACGCTTATCTTTGTGAGGTTTTTCAGTTGGTTGTTTTTCCAGACTCTTTTGTGTAGTCTTCCAAAGGCGCTATTTGCCTTGGCGAGTCTGTTGTCTATCTCATTGTCGATCCTTGCATCTGATGAAATGGTGCAGCCGAGATAGGTAAACTGGTTGACCGTTTTGAGTTTTGTGTGCCCGATGGAGATGTGGGGGGGCTGGTAGTCATGGTGGGGAGCTGGCTGATGGAGGACCTCAGTTTTCTTCAGGCTGACTTCCAGGCCAAACATTTTGGCAGTTTCCGCAAAGCAGGACATCAAGCGCTGAAGAGCTGGCTCTGAATGGGCAACTAAAGCGGCATCATCTGCAAAGAGTAGTTCACGGACAAGTTTCTCTTGTGTCTTGGTGTGAGCTTGCAGGCGCCTCAGATTGAAGAGACTGCCATCCGTGCGGTACCGGATGTAAACAGCGTCTTCATTGTTGGGGTCTTTCATGGCTTGGTTCAGCATCATGCTGAAGAAGATTGAAAAGAGGGTTGGTGCGAGAACACAGCCTTGCTTCACGCCATTGTTAATGGAGAAGGGTTCAGAGAGCTCATTGCTGTATCTGACCCGACCTTGTTGGTTTTCGTGCAGTTGGATAATCATGTTGAGGAACTTTGGGGGACATCCGATGCGCTCTAGTATTTGCCAAAGCCCTTTCCTGCTCACGGTGTCGAAGGCTTTGGTGAGGTCAACAAAGGTGATGTAGAGTCCTTTGTTTTGTTCTCTGCACTTTTCTTGGAGCTGTCTGAGGGCAAAGACCATGTCAGTGGTTCCTCTGTTTGCGCGAAAGCCGCACTGTGATTCTGGGAGAATATTCTCGGCGACACTAGGTATTATTCTATTTAGTAGAATCCTAGCGAAGATTTTGCTTGCAATGGAGAGCAATGTGATTCCCCTGTAGTTTGAGCAGTCTGATTTCTCGCCTTTGTTTTTGTACAGGGTGATGATGGTGGCATCACGAAGATCCTGAGGCAGTTTACCTTGGTCCCAACAAAGCTTGAAAAACTTATGCAGTTTGGCATGCAGAGTTTTGCCGCCAGCCTTCCAGACTTCTGGGAGGATTCCATCCATACCTGCTGCTTTGCCACTTTTCAGTTGTTCGATTGCCTTATATGTCTCATCCAGGGTGGGAACCTCATCCAGCTCTAGCCTTAGGGGCTGTTGAGGGAGCTGGAGCAGGGCGGAATCTTGGACTGAGCGGTTGGCACTGAAAAGAGATTGGAAGTGTTCTGACCATCGGTTGAGGATGGAGATCTTGTCGCTGAGGAGGACTTTGCCGTCTGAGCTGCGCAGCGGGCTTTGGACTTGGGGTGAGGGGCCATACACAGCCTTTAGAGCCTCGTAGAAACCCCTGAAGTCGCCAATGTCCGCGCTGAGCTGTGTTCGTTTGGCGAGGCTAGTCCACCACTCATTTTGGATCTCCCGGAGTTTGCGCTGAAGATGGCTGCATGCGCGACGGAAGGCTTGTTTCTTCTCTGGACAGGACGGCTTTGTAAGGTGAGCCTGGTGGGCAGCTCGCTTCTTTGCCAGCAGCTCCTGGATTTCCTGGCTGTTTTCGTCAAACCAGTCCTTGTTTTTCCTGGAGGAGAAGCCCAGTACCTCTTCAGTGGATTGCAGTATGGTAGTCTTCAACTGATCCCAGAGGGTTTCAGGGGACGGGTCCGTGAGGCGGGTTGCAACGTCGAGCTTTGCTTTGAGGTTTGCCTGGAAGTTTCCTCTCGCTTCGCCTGACTGCAGGTTTCCAACATTGAACCTCTTTCTGGGGGCTTTATTGTTCCTGGGCTTTGGCTTGAAGTGAAGGTTGAGCTTGCAGCGAACCAGCCGGTGGTCAGTGTGGCATTCCGCGCTAGGCATGACCCTGGTGTGGAGCACATCTTGTTTGTCACTTTCTCGCACCAGGATGTAGTCCAGGAGGTGCCAGTGTTTGGATCGGGGATGCATCCAGGTGGTCTTAAGGCTGTCCCTCTGCTGAAAAAGGGTGTTTGTAATGACAAGTCGCTGTTCTGCGCAGAGCTCCAACAGGAGGCGCCCATTGTCATTGCACTTGCCGACGCCATGCTTGCCCAGGATTCCTGGCCAGGTTTCTGAGTCTTTGCCGACACGAGCGTTGAAGTCGCCCAGGATGACAACCTTGTCGGCTGTAGGGGTACGTTGGATGAGGTTGCGCAGGTCGGTGTAGAACTTGTTCTTTTCTGCTGGTTCCGCCTGGAGGGTTGGAGCATAGACACTGATGAGGGTGATGTGACGCTTGTTTTGAAGTGGGAGTCGCATGGACATGATTCGGTCCGAGAGGCCTGTCGGAAGGTTTTCGAGTTTGGAGGCAATGAAGCTCTTGACCATGAAGCCTACACCAGATAGGCGTCGTTCATCCGAAGGCTTGCCAGACCAGTAGAGTGTGTAGCCCGCGCCGCGTTCTTGGAGGCTGCCTACATCTGCCAGGCGGACTTCACTGAGAGCGGCTATGTCGATGTCAAGTCTGAGGTTACTTGTGATAGTACAGACCTATCACCAGGGTATATAGTTACAGTATCTAGAGTATGTAATGACTGTGCTTGCAGTGATTGGCTGAGAGCTAAGCCACGCCTACTGTCTGGGCCTTAAAGGGTTGTGTCCCTAGCCAGGTCGGATCATTCCGGACTGGTCGGCCACCTGTGAAGAGCTCCTGTCTTTTGCTAATAAAAGCCTTGGTTTGGATCAACAAGTCTTTGGTTCTTTCGACAAGCTCTACAAGACTATAGTGCAGATCTTCAGTTCTGAAGTAGCTTATGGTTCATCTTAGAGCAGCACGAAGTTTGGGGGGGGGGGGGGGATTCAAGAGCCTGATAGCTGTTGAAAGAAAAACATTCTTGAACCTAGAAGTTCAGAACTTTAACCTATGTGTGGGAGAGATTTTTTATATGTTTAAATATTAATTCCTCCTCACGCGTCTTCAGATGGCGATCCAAGGAGGGCAAGTTAGGCATCAGCAATTTCTGTTGACCATTTAAGCATTGTTGGCTGATCATTTGTTAACATGGATGCTGCCCGACCTGCTGACTCCTTCCAACACAGGGAATAAATTTCCTGCTCTTCATTATACTTCCAAGGGACTTTCTTTCACAAGCATCTGGAAGAGTAGACAGGACTTTATTTTAACACCTCATCTGAAAGACATCATCTCTGAAAGCTCAAACCTCACTCGGGGATGGGTGACAAATATCAATCTGGCTTTTCTGAGATCAAATCACAACCTTCTGACTCAGAAGCGTGCTGTCATAACCACCTTGAAGCCAATACTGACACCAATATTGTGAATGAATGCGAGCCATTGCCATACACTGTTGCTCTTACTTGATACAAAGTATAATTCAGAAAGAGAAAAAATAATAAATATACAGGAAGGAAAAAAAAATTCACATTTGGGAAAAAAAAACCTTGATTCAGTGGTACAGACAGATCTTTGGTGATCTCGTAGCAGTGTTAGTTCTTGAATGATACTGGGAGTTTCATGAGCCTGCCAGCGTTTGGATAAAAACTGTTCTAGAACCTCAAGATGCTGGACTTTAGGGTTCTGTATTTTTTGCCAGAAGGTTGCAGCAAGGAGTAAGTACGACCAGAGATGGGGGCTTTATGATGTTGGCTGCTTTTTAAAGTCAGTGCCTCACATGGAGGCCTTCAATGGACAAGAGGTGGATGATCATAATGGACTTGGTTGTGCCTGGCACTATTGTAGCCTTTTGCATCCCTGGGCATTTGAGTTTCCAAACCAAGTCATGGTGCAACCAGTAAAATTCTTTCGATGGCACATCTGCAATTTGAATCAAGTATTTGATTACTTGCCAAATCTCTCCTCAAATTGCTCAGAATCTAGAAGCACTGGTGTGTTTTCTTCATGTTGCCTCAATATGCTGGATGATTGGTGTTAATTTTCAGGTCTTCTTTCTTCTTTGGCTTGGCTTCGCGGATGAAGATTTATGGAGGGGTAAATGTCCACGTCAGCTGCAGGCTCGTTTGTGGCTGACAAGTCCGATGCGGGACAGGCAGACACGGTTGCAGGGGAAAATTGGTTGGTTGGGTGTTGGGTTTTTCCTCCTTTGTCTTTTGTCAGTGAGGTGGGCTCTGCGGTCTTCTTCAAAGGAGGTTGCTGCCTGCCGAACTGTGAGGCACCAAGATGCACGGTTTGAGGCGATATCAGCCCACTGGCGGTGGTCAATGTGGCAGGCACCAAGAGATTTCTTTAGGCAGTCCTTGTACCTCTTCTTTGGCGCACCTCTGACACGATGGCCAGTGGAGAGTTCGCCATATAACACGATCTTGGCGAGGCAATGATCCCCCATTCTGGAGACGTGAACTACCCAGCGCAGTTGGATCTTCAACAGCGTGGATTCGATGCTGTCGGCCTCTGCCATCTCGAGTACTTCGATGTTAGGGATGAAGTCGCTCCAATGAATGTTGAGGATGGAGCGGAGACAACGCTGGTGGAAGCGTTCTAGGAGCCGTAGGTGATGCCGGTAGAGGACCCATGATTCGGAGCCGAACAGGAGCTTTTGTAATTAACATGATTATACAAACATTTAATGGGAACGTTACACAAAACCTTTACACAAATGACAAAAGGTCACAAAGTCTGTGTATGGATCCATGATGTTTTAACTAAGTGCAATTATTTTTAGATACAGCATGGTAGAAGGCCCATGAAACCCATGCCATCCAATTGCACCTAATTAACCTATCAAACCCCCTGGAGGAAACCCACACAGACACAGGGAGAACATACAAACTCCTTAAAGACAGCACTGGATTTGAATTCAGGTCACTGGTGCTATAATAATGTTGCTGCCCATTTTTAAAAAATATGTGATGCAGATATAAAAATTGTTTATTTGATTAAATTTTAAGCTTGAAATAAATAGACTGGCAGGCTGAACTGAACATATCCTCACATATCTAAAAGATATTCTGTCATGGTATGAGTGATGTATGCTCCTGCCTCAAAGTGTTTCTGAAAAGTGGACAATATATTGCTTTGTAACAGGTAGATTGCACATATCTTTCACTGTTAAATAAAGGTGCTGCAATGGTCATTATTACTATTCTCAGTGATACTAAAATGATTACGTTCCAAAAGCCCAATCATCGCTCTTTCTGAGCACTTGATGCCATTGAGAGATGATAGAACTGTTAATCAAGTAGCCAACTGCTGACAGGAAGGTTCACTATCTGTGAAAGAAACATTTTGTTTGTCCTCTTGTTGCCTTTAGATTTATGAATACATTTTACATCCTTCATAGATCAGAGGAGATCTGAAGTGGGGAGAAATATAATAGGAATAGGCTGCCATCATTGAACACTAGATAAGGGAAGGGTTTAGGATCAATGTTTTTCAGATTGCCTTTCTCTGAAAATTAACAAGCAAATGGATAGGTACTGAGAGACCAGATGGCACCAATATTGCTTGAAAAAACAAATATTTATGACTTAAGCTTATGATCTACTCTGCAGCCACTTCATTTTAGGTAGAAACGCTCCCGTGTTCAAGAATTATGTACGAAATATTCAGTGCAAATGTCAATTTTTGAATGGATCTCAAAGAATGATGAATATCCCTGATGGTTCCCAAGAATTTGCAGACTTCATGCTCTTTGAAGATGGTGATGGCTCAGACCCCAAGAAAATGACCCCAAAATGGTAGAACGGAGAGAGATCGATTTTCTTATCAAATAATGAATTAAACGCAAGAGATTTAAGAGTGAGAAACGTTTTCACAGGTTGTTCTTAGACAGCAGACTGCATTATTTATCAACCTAAACATCAAAGTTGGCAGATAATTAATGGGATTATGTTAGCAGGGTAGGCCACTTGTGGAGCAGATAACCATCAACATGTACTGGTTGAATTCTTTGTTGCAGTTTACATGCACATTTTTGAATGCTAGTTTTGAACACATTTTATTGTGTGTACATAGGTTACGACATCCTACTTACTGACCTGAGATCCAGTAGAAAATGAAAGAAAGCATTTGAAAATAATTGTCCGGCAGTGCACAGCATCAACTTCACAGCCCCCTTTCCCTCCCCCCTACCTTGTTTTCAACTCGAGCTTCACTGCTTTTGGGGTCTAAAAGTGCTTCAGTTCAGTGCACATACTTCACAAGATGATTATGGATGAAGGCAGCTGTTCTGCCAATAATAGTTCATCCAGCCAGCATGCCCCTGTAAGTAATAGACAGTTTAATATTTAAGAGGTCTGTTCGACATATTGATCATTTATTGAGAGTTGACCCCTATCTCAAAAGTCAGTATAATGTAATTGTTGCCTTATATTTGGCACATCTTCAAAAGGTTACATCTCCTTTCAGAATTGAAAAGATCAAGCACAAGTTTATTCAGAAAACTGGCAGGTCATCCTCGTGACTTCCTTGCAACTGCCTCCTTAATCTTTTCCCAACCATTGATGATATCTGACCAAAACCTATAGGACAACCTTCTGGGACATGTGATGATTTTTTTCTTGGTTTATGATGCACTAACATGATTGGCATTATTAATTACTGTGCTATATGACCTTGTAAAGGATGAACACATTCAATGACCGATTGTTAGTGTAGACAAATTGCTCATTCCACTCAATTTAGCTGACCATCACTCTGGGTAAACTTCATTTCCAGTGCAAACAATTCTCAACGGAGACAGCAGGATGAGAGTGGGAAACTGGAAAATATCTGGTATTTCAAAGAAACGAGAAGTTTTACTGTGAAATATTGCCTGACTTGTCATCTATTATCATAATTTTCCAACAATTTACATTTATTCACAAGCTTTTGCAGAACAACTCATGAACAAATTCAAACAGGGTTTCACATCTCTAGAGGAACAGTCTTCTGTTTGAACAAAGAGTGGTGGAAGCCATGTTGATCATATCCCATGTGCACGGAGAGTTTACCCTTTTCTGATTATGAATTTATTGACACAGAAACCTGTAGGAGCTGTGGGGATCCATGTGCCCAAGGTCTAAAAGTTTCATTCGTCCATTTCCAGTACAACATTAGAGTATTGTGAAGTTGGTTCGAGAAATTCAGTATGTATCAACTCACAGAAAAGAGATATAATTCAACAATGTACCTCTCCACAGAAGCTAAGCCATCAACTCAGTTTCATGAGCAAACTGTTCGGGAAGGTTGATAACAAACCTGTGATAATTCTGTTTAAATGATCTTATCTGCACATACAATGTTAGTCTTAGCCTCACTGAAACAGAGCACCACCAGTGGCAGGAAGATCATCATCAGGTACCAACTAGTTCTTATTCATAGAGCTTGGTGCTCATTTGTCAAGAAGAAAACTATTCAAGCATCAGTTGGCCGTTCGTAAACATTTCCAGACAGGGTAAGATTGTTGTGTTGTCAACAACCCAATTGCTTGGTTTGGATTTAATGAATACTATGGCAAAATTCTGCTTGACCTCCATCTTAAGATCCAACAACAAATTGTAGGGCACATCCATCTTGAAAAGTAACAGCTTGCACACGAGTTTTAATGACGTAACAGGATTTCAGAACAAAGTGTTGACAAAGATGAAAGTGATACACCAATTATGGTGCTCAGGTCTGTCCCTCCTTGTATTATGAAATATGTAGGGCACAATATCATTAACCTTGTATAGGAGATTCACAAATTTGTGCTGACTCACTTTTCTGTGTTTAACATTTTGCATATTATTGAGTAATATATCCTTCATCAACCTGCTTCAATATTTAGCATTTTAATCTTGTTTTAAATTTGCATTGATGCTCGCAGACCAAGAGGCAAAAACAGATTCGATTCAGAACCAACAAGCTTACAATAATATTGAAGTGACTGGTTTAAATGGTTTTAATTGTGAGGAAAACCACAAGAATTAGAGCAAAGTCACCAAGGACAAATGAAAGTCATTACTTATTGGAGACTATCTGAATGCAAAGACCAACGTCTTCCTGTTATACTAGCATTGTAGTGAGATACACTTCCTCCTCCAATATTATGGAAATATCCGTGAATAACTGCTCCATCATTTATGAGTTTGCCAACAGTGATAAATATTAGTCAGTTTAATGGTGATATTCTCATATAACAAAAAGACAGGCAAAGTCCAATCATTTATTTGTGTGCGAGGCTTTGAATAAACCATCGGGTTGTGCTAAAACGCATTAGATTAAGAATGGTGCTCCCTATGTTTCTGCAGTTTTATAGCCCTGTTACGAACTAGACCAGCAGCAACAGAAATTCACTGAGACAATGATGCCCTCAGAACAATAATTTTTATTAAAATAACACTTCTGATTTAACCCCACTATGAGTGTGCGTGAGATCTGTCCTAAAAACATGCCAGTTTACAGGGACAATTGTAAAAAGAATCAATTTTTTAACGTTCAGTGAGTTTTATGTTGAAACTCCAATTCTTTATGTTGCTCAAAAGTAATTATGGAGTAGATGCGAGGCCTCAGACTTCTCAAAACTCATGAAATTCTTAAAGAGTGGTTTTCAGAGAATTGTTTCTTCAATAGACAATAGGAGCTGGAGTAGGCCATTTGGCCCGTCGGGCCAGTACCGCCATTTTAGATCATGGCTGATCATTACCATCAGTACCCCTTTCCAGCCTTATCCCCATAACCCTTAACTCCATTACCCACAAGAGTCTTATCTAACTCTCTTTTGAACATAGTCAGCGAATCTGCCTCTACCACCCTCTGTGGCAGAGCATTCCACAGATTCACACTTCTCTGGGTAAAAAAATGCTTTCTCATCTCCGTCCTAAAGGGCCTACCCTGTATTCTTAAACTATGCCCTCTAGTCCTCTTCACATGAATGGTTTACCTTTCTTGTATGGAAGATTCAGAACTTGTGTTTTTTTTCCCTCATGATGATTTCACAAGCCCCAGCAAGAGTTACATGAAGTGGCCATGTGAAAACGGACACAATGAAACTGTTTTCTTTTCAAAGAGACAGCTGAGGCAGCTTCTCCTTATCATCTCCCATGATAAAGAGAATACAACACAAATAGTACGTCTCTGACCAGAGGCTACTGCGTTTCTGACCTCAGGTGCTTCTTGTTGCAATATTAAAAAGTCTTTTCTGGAGAGACAAAATCACATGACCTCATGCTGTCTTTGAAGTTTCTTCAACCCACTTCAGAAGTATGAATCATGAGCTTGTTTAAACAGATTCCATCTCTCAGCAAACACTATCGTCTTAGTTTCAATGAAGAATCACTTCAGTTTTTATGGCTGTTTAGACATCTTCAGCCAACAATGGAATAGCAGACATTTTAGCTTTCAAAATGGTTTCTGTGTATAGGTGTCTGTGTCCCTGCCCACCCACAAGATCCCTTTACTATGAAACACATATTCTTTTTCTTTGGCTTGGCTTCGTGGACGAAGATTTATGGAGGGGTAATGTCCATATAACTATATAACTAAAGATTAATAACACAATTTCACCACAGCCCCAATTAATGGGTAGAGAATTTAAATTGTTTGCCTAACAAAATGACTAAATTATGTTAGAATTTTTATATTAATTAGACTTGATAGTTTTCACTTATCAATTTTGTACATACAAATTTAATAACTCTTAGCGACTAAGTTCCATTAACAGGTTACTGCTTTGCAGTAATTTCTTTGAATTACAATGGTCACAAAATTATTGTTCATAATTTGCTTGAAATTTAGATCTGGTGTGGATATTGAAGGGGACGGATAAAGTGAATGTTCACAAGCAATTTCCCCAATGCAGTTCATGCAAGAACTAGATGACACAGGTTCAAGCTGAGGATGGGTGGTGGGGAGGGGGAGAGAGAGAGAGGAGTGAATTGTATTAAAATTAATATTTTTCCAAGAATACAGTACCTTTTTCAATCTATCCCTTGTTTCATACCTCAAAAATTCTTTAAGGATTTAAATTTAGTTACACGTAAATTTTTGTGGAAAGGTAAGATGAATAGGGTATCTCGAGAAAAATTGACATGGAAATTTGAATTGGGAGGATTACAACTTCCCCATTTTCAGAATTATTATAAGGCAGCACAATTAAAATTTATAAATGCAATGTTTGATATGACAAAAACTACTGCTTGGTTAAAATAGAATTGGATAAAATTGATGAAAATTCTATCATGGAACTTATCTATAAATGGAATTCAAAATTATTAACTGGAATAGACCCACTAATTTGAAAGCATTTAATTGAATTATGGAATAAAATTGATTATCGGACAGGTTGAAAAGCTAAGATCTCAATGAAAACATCTTTATACCAGAATAAACTTTCTTTTACTGTAGATAATCAATTTCTGAAAGTTTGGAATCAAAAGGGAAATTAAAAAAAAGTTGAAAACTGTTTTGAAGCTGGGAAATTTTTGTCTTTTAACCACATGAAAGATAAATTCCAAATTTCTTCAAATACATTTTTTTTCTTATTATCAAGTTTTTTTTTAAAACTAGAACAATTAGGTCATGATTTAAAACTACCAAGACAGTCTTCCTAACAATTACTTCTAACTAAAGATGATTCGAAAAAATTTATTTCTGAAATGTACAAGTTGTTACAAAATAAATGGCCTAAACCTGATCTTCATAGATCAAAAATGAAATGGGAAGTGGATTTTGAAAGATGGATGAAAATGTTTGGAGAAATACGTGTAAAGATAGTACGACGAAGGTAATGAACGTACGTTATAGATTAGTGCAGTATAATTTCTTACATCAGATGTATCTGACTCCATTGAAATTGAAAAATTTTCAGCTTAGTTCTACAGATTTATGTTTCAGATGTGGCCAAAAGGTAGGTACTTTATTTTCCATTCGACATGAACTTATCCTAAGGTTAAATGTTTTTGGTTGCAAATTCAATTATTTTAAGAGCAGATATTAAAAATAAATTTACCCTTTGACCCAATGTTGTTTTAACTAGGAGATATTAAATCGATAGCTTTAAGATTGAAATTAAATATGTATCAAATTGAATGTTTTATCATTGGAAGTTTCTAAAAAGTGCTTGACTATTACATGGAAATGGGATTTGAATTTAGGGATGAAAAGATGGCATATAATGAAATGAAAGCCTTTATTCCTTTAGAAAAGATTGCATGCAATTTGAGAGGTAAATTTTTTTTAATTAAAGTTTAGAGCCCTTATTTGAAAACTATTGATATTAAAATGTGAGGTCCTGGTCCTGATCCTGGATGTCTCTGCTCCTGCAGCCAAGAAGCATTTAAGTTAGAACATTGTAGTATTAAATAATGATCTCCTTTTTCTTTCTTTATAGTTGGGGCAGGGAGGAGGGAGGGTAGTAGTTGGGAGCTTTTTTTAAATATATAAAAATGATTAATCACACTATGTATGTACCCAATTGTAGTAACTAGGTTTGTGATGTTCAATTTTAAATGCAATATTAAAAAATAGCACCCCTACAGAAGGTGGACTTGATGGCATCTAGTAGCCTTGTCCACTTCAGTCTTCACTGTTGCGCCTTCCAGAGAAGTGAGGAGGTGTGTGTCCACGGTAGGTCACTCGTTAAGTCAACTCCAAGGAACTTGGTGATCACCATCACCACCAGAGTTACTGATGTGTAGCGGAGGGTGCTCCTGGTCCTTCTGAAGTCCACGATCATCTCTTTAATCTTGTCCACATCGAGACTCAGGTTGCTACTCATGCACCGCACTGAGATTTTCCACCCTTCTCTGTAGTGCGACTCATCGTTGCTTATGAGGTCAACAACTGTGTGACATCTGGATGTGGCGATGCAGTTGTGGGTCAATAGTGTAAACAGGAGTGGGCTAAGCACACAGACCTTAAGCTATTGACCCTGACAGACTGTGGTCTTTCCATTCTCAAGTCGAGGAACCAATTATAGAGAGGGGTGTTTTTTCCAGTGAGAAGAGCTTTTCCCACCAGATTCGGGGGACTGATCACATTAAATGCCGAGCTAATGACAATGAACAGCAGCCTGGCGTATGAGGCGTCGTTCTACAGGTAGGTTAGGACAGAGCATTGCCTGTGGATGGGTTTCTTCTATAGATTCCCATATCACTGTTGTTACATGCAACATAAACACCCTTGCATATATTTTACAGTGAGTGCTTAAAAGCAACTTGTACTTCTGCTTTAACCTTTAACTGATGATTATATCTACTCAAGACCCCATCCAGTGCGATCCCAGACAGGCCAGGTTCTGGTTTTCAATGCCCAAGTGATTTTTTAATGCTCAACCTCTGACAGTTTCTTTGCGGCTCCTTTTGTAAAGGACTCACATCTGTAAAACTTTACGTAAATCAGGAAAATCTGTACACATCTTGGCTGAAGTAAAAACACAAAGATGGAGAAACTCAGCAGGTCAACAGTGTCCTTTTATATAGCCAAGGTAAAAATACATTACCATAGTTTCGGGCTTGAGCCCTTCCTCAAGGTTACAAGAAAGGCAACGTGGCTGTGGAATCAAGTCTGTTAAGTCATTTATGTATTTTTACCTTTGCTATATAAAGGACACTGCTGAGTTTCGCCATCATTGCTTTACTTCTATAAAGCTTTAATCCATTTCTCTACAAAGAACTATTTGCAATTTTTTCTCCCAGAGGGCAGTGAGAGTTTGAGAACTGCCTACATCACTCCCTAGCCTAACATTAATGTAAACACAGCAATCGAATTAGCCCAGTTCCCATAGTAATTTCCCTGGTTCGCTCCACTCCTGAACTTTGCAATGAGGGCAACGTTGAAGGACGTTTTTGGAATTCCCCAGTGCCTATACTGAGAATCATTGCAAAGATCTTACACACGATTAAACTTTAGAGACTTTACCTTTGTAAAGATAGGAGGAGGTTAATAATTAAGTCTCAATGTGGCAAGATGAAGGACATGATCGTGGACTTCAGGAGGACCAGGAAATGACCACCCTTCACTTCACATCAACTCTGTAATAGAGTGAGTGAATAGGTCCAAGTTCTTTGGAGTTCACTTAACTAGTGATCTATCTGCAGCAACCATACCACACTGTAATGCAGCCAGCTAGGGCTCCCTCGATAGAGCTCCTATAGAAGGTTGACATAATGGTGGCCTGTAGCCTTGTCCACTTCAATCTTCTAAATGCAGTCGCTGTTGCTCTTTCCTGACCAGTTAGGAGACATGCGACCATGATGGGTTATTAGTTAAGTGAACTCCAAGGAAATTGGAGTTCCAGTTTCTCTATTACAGAGTTGTTGATGTGTAGTGGAGGGTGGTCATTCCTGGTTGTCCTGAAGTCCATTATCATTTCCTTCATCATGTCCCTGTTGATGCTTAGGCTGTTACTCTCACACCATAATCATAAGATTTTTTTCTCCTCATCTTTGTAGAGAAACTCATTGCTGTCGCTGATGTGGCCAACTACTGTTGTATCATCTGTAAACTTGATGACACTGTTGGAGCTGCATCTGGTGATGCTGTTGTGGGACTGTCGCGTGAACAGGAGCGGGCTGAGCACATAGCCCTGAGATATGCCAGTGCTCAGTGCGACAGTGCTCAATGTTCTGCTACCGACCCAGACAGACTGGTCTTTCCATCAAGAAATCAGGAATCTACTTATAGAGAGGGGTGTTGCATTTCAGTGAGGACAGCTTCTCCACTAGTCTCTGGGGGATTATTGGATTAAATGTCAAGCTGAAATTGATGAACAGCAGCCTGGCTTATGAGGCATCATTCTCTAGGTGGGTCAGGGTAGGGTGAAGGGACAAGGCTATAGCATCATCTATGGAATGGTTTCTTCTATAATCAAATTGAAATGAGTCCAGTGTCTCTGGGTGGTGTGCTTTGATGTGTCCCATCACCAGACGCTCAAATCACTTCATAATGGTCGACAGTGCCACAGAGTCGTAATCACTGAGGCCTGTTATTATCGCTCTCTTGGGTACTGGGATGATCATAGCTGTCTTGAACTCTATGGGCTAAATTGAAGATATTGTTATTCTGGTCATATACCATTTTCCTGCATTGGGTTTCTAACTTTTCCAAGCCCTTCCTATCAATATATTTGTCCGAAAGTCCTTGAATGACATGATTTGGTTCCACTTTCTCTGCCAGCTCATTCCAGACCCAGACAACTCTCTATGAAAAAGATACCCCTTTAAATCCCTTACCAATCTCTCCCCTCTTACCGTAAACCTATTGAAGATTAACCTAGCCTACAAAGGCTGAGCATGCTTTATCCATGCCCCTGATCATTTTATGTATTTGCACGATCATCCAGCATCTCAAGCAAGCACTTATTCTTGTAAAAATATGTGAACAGAGAATGGAATTTTTGACTTCTCTCGAATTGCACAAGCACCTATGCTCCCAACTAGCAAATAAAGCCCATGACTCAAGATTTATTAGTGCTTTCTTAAATATGCACACAAAATAAAATTTACCGTATAAAACGAGGAAAATATTTTTCATCAGTGGGTGGCAGAATTTTGTAATGCACTGAATTAATTGCAAGATTTCTGTTATTCACAAGTAGCAATGAACAAAGGAAGAAATCCTTTCTTCAAGAAATCGGTTTTAAAAAGATTGCTGCAAGTTTACAAAAACCTTATTCTAACCACTTTTGCAATCAATTGTAGTACTATAGCAAGTTAAAAGTCAAGACCACGTAATTACCACTGTTTTGTAAAACCCGCACAGGTTTCCATCACTTTTCCCTCAATGTTTTCCATTGGCGAGCATTTTCACAAATTCATGCTTGGGCTCAGAGGAATGTAATTTGTAGCTTCTATTGACAGTTATTTGGTGCTCATTGTCAATAATTGCCTTGAAATTATGGGTTAAAAAAAAAAATCAGACCAGCAAGATTGGAACTGTTAATTTCTGGTGAAATACAGCTTAATGTAATGTTGTGCAATTGAATTATCTGAATCTATTGCTCAAACTACATTAAAATATAAACTCAAGGTAAAATTTCAGGGCAATGGTTCTCAACCTTTTTCTTTCCACTCACGTACCACTTTAAGTATTCCCTGTGCCATGGGTGCTCCGTGATTAGTAAGGGATGGCTTAAGGTGGAAAGAAAAAGTTTTAAAACCACTGTTTCAATCGTACCTCATTGACTCGTTATGTGCACGGTTTCATAACTCCAAAGGAAATGGGCCAATGACAAATTTCCTCAAGCAAAATATTTCAGTAACAATTGGGTCTAGAGCAGTGATTCTCAACCTTCCCTTCCCACTCACATCCCACCTTAAGCCATCCCTTACTCATCACAGAGCACTGAAGGCATAGGGATGACTTAAAGTGGTATATGAGTGGAAAGAAAAAGGTTGAGAACCACTGTTTTAGGGAATGTAACATTTCATTCTTTTACATTTTAGACCATGGTAGATTTGTTACTATATTCTGGGTTATGCAGAGTTAAAATAAATGATTTGATATCCAGGCTTTGTCCTAAATTTATCAAAGGTTTAAGGGGAGTGAATAGCAATGCAATTTCCCACTTCCTCAAAACAGAAATTAAAGCTACTTCTAGTAGAAGCATAGTTGGTTTGCATACATGACACAAACTAGGTGATCAACTTATTATTGGCACACCAGTGGAGCTTTCAGCAGACAATTCCTGAGCTCCAGTCAATTTCTCAGTAACTATACAGGGGATCAAAAATAATATTGTTAGTGCCAAATTTAACCAAAGTTTTACAAAGTGCCCAGTTCAAACTTTTAATTCCTGGAAAAATTAAGATAAACTTGGAGGAGTTGCATCAGTCAAGTTTGAAGAAAATAGCCCTTCTATAGTGCCCAGACAATGTGTTTTAAACCATTTTGCAAAAGGAATGAAGCCAGCTCGCTTTCATCGGTCAGTGTTGCACCATGCTGTCTTAAAGCTACTGCTGAACAACCCATCATTTCAAATCTGTGCCAACTCTGCAACTCTTCGCCACTTAGAATGAAGTTAATGTTTAATTCTGTTCATATTTTTCCTCACAGAAGAGATACATTTTGTCTGTTTGCAGAGGTATTCAGATGAAAACTATAAGCATCCCATATCTAATTTGGACCTTTCAATTTCAGCTCAAAAGTGAAGATATTGGTGACTTACAAATTTAAGGCATTTCAACACCCGCTGAAGGCCTAACAATTGTTGGTAAAATATATATTTACTTTCAATATGCCAAGCTTTATCTAAATCATCTAAAGGCAAAACAGCCTTTAAAAGTTAAGGTAATCAGAATCAAACCACAGCTCAAGTCAGATGGATTGTAAGCGAATTTGACCTGAATTGTAGCACTCTTCTAGTCCCGCTCAAAGAATTTAGTATTCATTTCACAATTGGCACTCACTGAAACTTTAATTTAAAAATATTTTTAGGATCTGGGTGTTGCCTGCAAGTCCAGCATTTAATGCCATTCTTCACTACCCCTCCAGGAGGTGGTTCATAATGGCACACCCATAATATTGAGCATGAATTCCAAGATTTCAATCCCACAAAGGGCCAGTTATACATTTCTCAGTTAGGATGGTGTGCAACTTGGAGGTAGCGATGTTGCCACCTGTCAGCAAGTCTTGGTCTCTTGATGATAGAGTAACTTGCTTTGCAGTTTGTACATTGAATGTATGACAATCACTTGGTACAGTTGGTGAATAGAACATCAGGAGGCATTTGACATTCGTAACCTAATATGCACAAGCATTTTTGTTAAAACTAAGACACATAACAGAAGTGAAGAAATGTTTGGAAGTAGGAAAGTGACAAGTTAAAATTAGAAATGATAACACTCAATATTACATCATGTTATGCATGTTGAAAAAATGTCACAGGTTAACAGTGCATTAATGAGATGTTTCAACAATTTGCTTTTATAAAATTAAGCCCGAAACAGTAAACCATGAAAAGTTATTTTCATAAATTGAATGGTCGTGTGCTGAAATTTTAGCTATGCATTTTTTCTGCCCGTCAACTCTTGTTAACACTAAAATCTATTACTTGGGATCTGCATTAAAAAAAAGGTTACTTGATAGTTATATTGGAAATAAAAAAAATCCCAAACCTGAGAGCTTGGGCTTGTCCAAATAGCTGAGAGACTAAACATAGTAAAAGTCACCAAATTAGTTTAAAGGAAAGAATGAGAAGAATGCAGAAAACTGGCCAGATCCCCATTTATAAGAGCAGCTGGCCAAGCAATGTTTCTTTTAAAAAAGGAGAAAGAAAAATTAAATCTAAATTACTTAAATATGGTATGTAACTAAACAATTTAGAAGTTGTTTTGATGTGCAGGAATAACTGAAAATTTTGTTACTAATTCTTCGACGTTTCTTGTCGTGAATTCTGCATTTTGCGTAGTTTGAAGGTGGGGAAAAAGAGTCAACTTTCTTACCATTTTCTTGCTGCAAATCATGTCCAAAGCCATGACATTTTGCAATTTGCACACTGTGTTGATGTCAATGTTACACCACTTAGAAGTCATCAACTAAAGTATTTCAATTCGTTACCGAAGAGTCCAAGATCGCATTTATTTAACCACTCACAGGACTACACCATGAGCATTGCAGTTCATTCCAGAAGGGCCGACATGGCCTGTTTCCGTGCTGTAAACGGTTATATGGTTAAGGGTAAGTGTACCTTAGCCTCAAACTTTAGCTGAATGTGTGACAATAATTTTTATGTTTGGGGTAAATGCCAGTCTCCCATTCATTAATGACGATGAAAGGTCAAGACGAGCTTATTGTCTTGACTAGAGAAACCATGTTCTCCAGTCCTCGGTTCAAAACAGGCAGACACAGCCAGATGGAACATAGGCAAACAATACACATGCAGGACAAGTCGTCATATATACAAATAAATATTGTTGTGAGAATACAAGACTCTCAGTGGTTAATGTGAGCAATTTCTTGGGTCTTTCAGCATTCTCACTGCCCATTGAAAGAATTTTACCTACCCATCTCACTTCAACTCCCAAGATTTTTTTGGATCTAAGCCCAATAGGTTGGACACCGTGGCCACAACTTGAGTACTACCAAAAGTTTTGGTATCTCAAATTCAGATCAGATTTATCATCCTATACATTTTGTGGGCAATCAAGTGGGTACAAGCAGAGTCAAGTGATGCTGAAAGGCCGTCTAACAGCAGGAAAAGAATGTTTCTAAACAGAAGTTAACCTTACCCTTGCTGAAGGAATTCGAGAATGTTCTCAGGAGGTGCCTTTTGCCATCTAATCTCGTGACCTTTCTGCAATCGTCCGTCTGCAGGTGGGGGACCCCTTCCTGCCATGGAAGAGCAAGGAGCAGGTGACAGGAGATCAGGACTTGCCGGAAGCGGTGGAGATCTCGATGCTCGCGACCCGCAGGCTCCCGCCACGTCGGGCTCGCCCGACCAAGCTGTCCTGGCAGCGGTGCGGTGGTTGGCGGGCGACCCAGACTGGAGGTCTGGAGCAACAACTGGACACCAGACCCAAAGAGGTCTCCGAGGGCCTGCTCAACCTGCCATGGACTCACAAGTGAGGCTCTGACTCATAGTGTTGGGGTCCTGGAAGACAAGACTGGACATCAAAAACAAATCCAGCTGATAGACAAGTTGGACTATCTGGACCTGAGGGTGGGGGGGGGGGGGGGGGGGAGAATAGGAGGGAAGAAGGGAAGGACTAGAGTTCTTTGGATCCCCAAAGTGTTTGGAAGGTATCGATTTAGAGCCCCCTTCGCCATAGAAAGGGCATTCAGCGCACATCCCGCCCCAGATCAACGCCTGATCCACACCAGGAAGTGCTCAGGACAGCGATGTCCCAATCAAGGGAGACGGGGACCAGTGGAATTCCCGGGGGGGGGGGGGGGGGGGGACTGATGTTCTTCCCTGACTTGAATCCAGCGCTGCTAAAACAACAAGAATTTGACCAGGTCAAGAAAATATTGATAGATTTTTTTTAAAAGTACCTGGTCACCCTAAAAAATCATGCGACAGGGAGGGGAGAGGAAACATTTTAAGGAGCCCATTGGACACGATGTTATGTGCCCAGGAAGTGTGTCAACCTGCAAGAATACTGGTTGAATTGAACTCCTGAAGGAACCATGGACCTGAGAAGCTTTGGAACAAAGGGTGGTTATTAGTCTTATAATTATTGATTCATGAAAACAATCAAGTCAATTGAGGCTATTGTTGTACATAGTTGCCAGGGTTTTGATAGTCTTACAATATCCAGGGCAATAGACTTCTCCTTGACTTTTTAAATAAAAAATGTATATACATGAAAAATAATGAGAGCTCAAGGAAGAAGAGGTTACACAAGGCTGAAGTGCAGACCAGGTGAGAGAGGATAGCCCACGAGGAGCCTCAAAATAGGAGGGAAGATGGCACAGGGACAGGGGGGGACGAGAGGCACCAAAGCAGGACAGGAATTCTTTGAATGTTTTGCTTGTTAACTTTGATATATATTTTTAAAAAAGGTTTAGTTTCATTTTATTTAGGTTTGCCTATGGTGGGGGGGGGGGGGGGGATTTGTCCTTTTCATGTTTAAATTTTTATTCTCCTCTTTGTGGCTGCTGTGGACATCAGCATGGAGAGACTATGAATGATGGAAAGGCGTGAGGAGGGTGCTATTCAAGATGAACAAACTGGGGTGCTGTGAAGGTAAAACGATATAGAAACAAAACGAGTGACTAACTCATTTATTAGCATCATTGTAAATGGTTTAAACAGCCCCTTAAAGAGGAAGAAGGTCCTGGCTCACAAAACAATTGAGAGCAGATATAATATTCTTAGAGGAAATACACTAAATGAAAAGGGAACATTATAAACTTAAAAGGGACTGGGGTAGGGCAGGTATTCTTTTTCTCCTTCCGCTCTAAGGCTGGGAGCAGCTATTTTAATACACAAAAGGGTCTCAGTGGTAATGGGTGGTGGAGCTACAGACCCAGCTGAAAGATTTGTAATGGTAGATGGTCAGCTATATTCAGAACCATGGACACTGCTAAATCTCTATGCATCAAACTTTAATGATGAGCAGTTTAGGCAAAATGCTTTTCCGAGGGCTGCAGAGGGTAAATAGAACATTAATTGGCAATTAAATTTTTGTCTGGACCCTATTCTAGAAAAGGCAACAAAGATATTGACAAGGTCCAAGGCAGCAAAAAACACTCTTGCCTTATGAAAGAATTAAATTTCATAGATGTATGGAGGCAGAGGAATCCACAGGCTAGGGACTACTCCTTTTACTTGATGGCCCATGACTCTCATACTAGAATTATTTTCTGACGTCTGCCCAGTTGGAACCAGAGTCGGAATATTTAGACCACTCACCGTTGACCTTGCAGATAACAATTCCTAAAAAACCAGGCAAATGCATATAGGTGGCATCTTAATGCTACGCTGTTGAAAACCCCACTTTTGTACTTTATAAGGGGTCAAATTGCTCTGTTTTGTGAAATAAATTTCCCTTCAACTGATTTTTTTTAAAATGTGAGACACATTAAAGGCCTATCTAAGGGGACAAATAATTTCGTACATCAAAAGTATTAAAAAAAACACACGACTGAGGTGGAGACATTGGAACAGGAGATCATAAAATTGGAAAAATATTAAAACCTGGGATCGAATGAGAAATATTGGGAATTGGAAAATAAGAAACTTAAATACAACACTCTGCAAACAGAGTGGAAAAAATGCTCGCGATCCAAGTAAAAGATATTATGAACCTGGTGGAAAATTTTTTTTGGCATGGCAACTGAGAGCAGAGGAAAGTTCAAGGATGATTAATGTGGTTCAGTCGGGGCCAGGCTTGGTAACATCCAATCCAAGAGAAATAAATGACTCCTTTAAAACTTATGAGAAATTGTACAAATCCGAGGTGCCAGGAGATGTAAATAAAATTGAGTTCTTGGTGGGAATTGAGTTGCCAAGATTGGCCCAAGAAGACTGGACAGAATTAGATCCCCCATTTTCCAGTAGGGAAATAGAACAGGCCTTGAGAGGGTTACAAACAAGTCTCCGGGAGAGGTCGGCTTCTCCTGAGTTTTATAAGGAATTCAAAGACCTATTTACACCGTTGTTAATGAGTGTAGTTAAGCAGGCGGCGGAGACGCACTCTCTCCCAGAATCTTTTTCAACAGCTATCATTGTGCTGATACCTAAAAAGAATAAGGACCTGTTGAAGCCATCCTCATACAGACCTATCTCACTATTAAATACAGATTACAAAATAATAGCCAAGGCACTGGCCAATAGGCTGGGTTGGTACCTTCCCAAGTTGATAGATCCTGATCAAGTGGGCTTCATCAGGATGAGGCACTCTGCTAACAACTTGAGCAGGCTATTTAACATTATACATTTGGCACAGGAAAAAGCATGATCCAAGTATAATAGCTTCACTAGATGCAGAAAAGGCCTTTGATTGGCTAGAATGGACTTTTGTGTTTAAAGTTTTGGACACATTTGGAATGGGACAAACGTCTGTTAATGAAATATGACAATCCATATGCAAAAGTCAGTACGAATGGACAAATATTAACAATCCCCCTCAGTCAGTCCAGCAGGCAGGGCTGTCCTCTGTCTCCAGCTCTGTTTGACTGAGTGATAAAGGGATTCAAAGTTGGTCACCACGAGCACAAGATGAATCTAATGGCAGATGACATGCTGTTGCACCTGACAGACCTGGCCAGGTCTTTGCCAAAGTTGCTTACCACGATATTGGGCTATAAAGCCAAATTAAAAAAAAAAGCAATTTCATGGCACTGAATAAATTTGACCACGAAGAATATAAAAGAAACAGCGACATGCAGGAGCTGTGAAA